>NW_008611823.1:25976-47649 GCF_000691845.1 Merops nubicus | reverse complement strand
TTCCTGCTGCACTCCCACCACGCTTTCCCATCTGTCCCACTCCTGGGGAGTGAGAAAGTGATGATATAACTAGATTTAATATCACAATAATGTAACTGCACCAGAAAGAGTGCCACCCACTCTGCACTTCTTCCCTTTCTCCTCCTTCAGCAAGTGAATGCATCTCTGACTCTTATTTCCAGACATGGGAGGTCTGGTCTTTCTTTTTCTTCTCCCTCATCATTAATAACAATACTGGGCTTACATATTGGTCATTAATAGCCCCATGCCACTGTATCTTTTAGGAATGTATAGATGTATATGCAAGGCTGCACAAGGCTCACAAACGTGTTTATTATCAACAGGATAAGAATTTCCATGCTAGAAGATCAGAAGTTGAATGCCTGAGGTTCCCCCCTCTGGTTAACAGTTCATGGATTTGTTATTTCAGGTCAGAGCCAAACTCGGTATAAAGATGTAAAGCAGAGTGTGAGTGGCCACAGAGGTGAGTCTGAAGCAATAGCTATACAGGATTAGTTCTGCTCATTGTGATCCTCGTTCTGTAAAGATGCCCTGGGATTAAATTGCTTATAAAAAGGTTTTTCACAATACAGTATTTTCTGAAAAATCTCAGCTTTGTTACTCAGTGGTTTCCAGGTATAAATATTAAATACAAAATTGCACAGTGTTGCCTTCTTTTTAATACCTGTGTTGTTATAGCTGTGCAGGCCTGAGTATACAAAAAAAACAGAGTTTACAGGGGCAAACAACACCTCAGCACTATATTTGCCTTGGGTCTTTATTTTAGCATGAAGTGGGTTTGTTTGTTTGTTTCGTGGCTCCATAATTTGTCCTTTGGTCTTAGCTGATGCCTTAGGACTATATACAAATAACACCGTTTGATTTGTGCAACATCATCTGTTCATCTGGCTCAGTGGAAGTGTGTATGGTGTATTTACAAAAGGTTACCAAATTGGACCCTCTGACTACCTTTGGAGGCAAGATTAAAGTGGCTTGTCTTATTTCATATTTCTTTTTCCTGCACTTCCAAACCCATTTTTAATAGAAAGAATAATCAGATGTCTCTGCTTATGTAACAAAAATAATAAAACTCTTTGTAATGTGAGAGAGACACAAAAAATGCTCTGTTTGTACGGTCGGGTGTTGAAATCCTCATATAAATCAGAAGAGACAAGAGAACATGTAAGATGTATGAGCTTCGATACATGGGTTGAGCTTTTTGTTTGTTCAGGAAATGATTTTAGCCATTTCTGGTACCTGTTTTGAAAACTTGGCATTTGGGGAGGTGCCTAGTTCTATGTATGTTAATTTTTTCACAAGAAGTGTAACAGCTTCGGAAATATTAGAATTGCTGTGTGGTTTAGTTTTCATAGGACTGTAAAAAAGGTGTCTTCACTGTGGTTAATTATTAATCATTCTTTGTGTATGATGGCATTGTCTTTATAAAAAAAAAAACAAAAAGAAGAGAAAAGGAATGATGTGTTTTTCTATGTTACCTCCTTGGTTGATTGGTTTGGGTAATGAGGATCCAAAATGAACTTTTGCAATTTATACATCGCCGTGCCCCAACCTCTACGTTGTGCAAAATATTTTGAAAGCTTTCCTTGATCCAGCTCTAATGCCATTTAAATATGTTGGGCAACGTGTACCCTACCTACTTGCCTTGTGTCAAATGAACTGCATCATTCCAATATGGTGCCACATGTCCATGGAAGCCCGTAGCGCTTGGAACAGGTGCTGGGAACAGAGATACCCACAGTAAGGTCATCTGTGAAAAGGAATACCCAAAATGTCAAGGGAAGGTTAGCATCACCCAGCCAGGGTGCTACAGCCCCAAAAAGGTGCTGTGTGAGTTTTTCCTTTCCTTGGATAAATCAGGGAAAACAAAAATTAAAAAAAATTAAGAATAAGGTTTAGGATGAAGTCAGTGAAGATGGACGAAGGAGAGCTTGAGAAGCTAAAACCCAAGAGATTAGGCCACCTTCAGAAGGACGTCTCCTTAAATCTAACCCAAAATACCTAAAATTAGCTGCTTTACATCCTCTTGTATGAAAAGTTAGCTTTTTACAAGATATACCAGAGTCCAAACCATAAAACACAGATCATAGCCTAATAAGAGTGGTGAAATTTTGGCTCTTTTATGAGGGTAAAGGTAGTTTGGTCGATTATTTTTGCATTTTACACTAAAATACCTAAAATTAGCTGCTTTACATCCTCTTGCATGAAAATTTAGCTTTTTTCAAGATAATACCAGAGTCCAAACCATAAAACATTGATCATAGACTAATAAGAGTGGTGGAGTTTAGGCTCTTCTATGAAGGTAAAGGTAGTTTGGTCGATTATTTTTGCATTTTACACTTGCTACCACATTTTCAGAGGGGGGGAAAAAAATCCCACAAACAAAACCCAGCTGACATTCCTAACATTTAGGCTGGGTCTCTGGCAATCTGTCCTCTGCAACATTCTTGGCCTTTGTCTGACATTTATGGTCCTATGTTTATCATTGTGAGCAAAGACCCAGTTTGCTCCCTCTCTTCTCCCCCTTCTCCTAAAATGGCTTCTGAAGCTGTTAAAATTATAATTAACGGGACTGCATTGCTGGGATTGATTCCCATGAAGGGGCTTGAGCAGATTTTCCTCCAAATTCCAACCCAACAATACATCGCAACACTTTATATCTTATTTGTATTTAAAAGTCAGATATTTTGTTCTGGATAAACTTCAGAAATGCTCTTCAATTCTCAGTGAGGCAAGCATTTCAATTTTCTGCAATATTAGCAGGGGTAACTAATGATGGCTAATTTTTGCCTGTAGTATTTCCCTCAATCTGCTTGTGCACTTTCAGTTACTCTGGCAGCAGCAGCATTTGTACATTTTCTGGTCACTAAACACTCAAGTACAATTGTAAGTGATCAGTTTACAGTTGGCCAACAAAAGAGCTGCAGGAATGTCTAAAAGAAAAAGAAATTTGAATAAATATGCATGTGTATAGCCCATGTTCTGTGGGCAATCACACAGCTCCTGCAAGAGAGAAGGACAGGGGGCAACTAAAATGGTTTTTTAGCTATCAGAATATATTTTGAAAAATAGGATCATATATTTATCCTGTATATTTATCCTATTATAAGAAGGTCTGGTATAAATTCAAGCCACACAGATTTTGCAAATGCATTATTATGTTTCTTCATCTTGAAGGTAAATCCTCCTCTTTACCCTTTTCTGTGTTAATTTCTTAATATTTTTTTAAAAATATGATCAATCTATAGATTTGAGACAGAGGCTAGCTTGAGTTATCCTTCAAAATAGCACCATTTTATTAACAAATTTGAAAGCTATCTAGTTCAAAGAGAATATTTTAGATAGCAAGATAACATTTTCATAATGCATTTCAAAAATATACCATTGTAAAACTGTGTGAGAGTTCTTCCACTGATAATCCCTCTGAAGTGGGAGACTTCAATATAATTTGTTAATCTTCATGACTCGTGGGCTATTCGGAAGAACCAAACATAAATGGCAAAGAAATATTTTTTAAATGAAGAGGCAGCACACTTGTGCCCTTATTAATTATTTTTTCCCAGTGAAATTTAATTATTGCCTAGCATTTTGGATGGTGTTGTTTATGATGGAGTGGCAAGAAGAGTTCAAATTAAATCAGAACTCTATGGAGACAGTTCAACAGCTCGTGTCACGGGGAAGCTTTCGTTAGGAATCTCACAGTCTGCAAAAGATATTTCTCTGTTTTTCTGTGAAGAGATGTCATCGTTGGTGACACCGTTCTGCAGACATAACGCCAAAGAAACAGGGGGATGCACTGTGGGATTTGCATGTTTTAGACTAAAATCATCTGAAACGCAGGCAACCTGCACAGCTTCATGCCTCGATCAGAGCAAATCGATGTGCACTAAAAGGGAAATCCGTCACATTAAGTATCAAAATATTAAAGGCTAAATTATGGCTTTTTCAGCTCCAGCCTCCCGGGGCAAGGAGGGGGAGCGGGCGAGGAGAGGTGCAAGGCTCGGGAGGCTGGTGCTGAAGGCACTGCAAAGTGTTGAGGTAGTCAGATATTCCTCAGGGGGCACTGGGAAAGGCACTTAGGAGCTGCATCTCTCTAACCCAGAGATGCTGAAAAAAGATACTCCTGCTGAGCATCACCTTCCTGGGCCTGGACACCACTGGCAGAATTTGACCCCTGAGTTATTTCGTCCTTCGTTTGTTGCTGGGGGGAGTGTTTTAGATGTCAGTCGTTATTACTCCTTTTTCTAAGGGTGCAGAATATTCTGCTGCTGCTCCTATTCCTGTCTCTGGACATTAGGAGATATACAAAACAGGCTTCTGCCCCTGATTTTGCCAGCTGCAATCCTGCGAGTCATGAAACAGCTCCACTCACCCCCTCTGCCACCTCCTATAGCTCCGGAGTGCAGGACAAGCATCCTCACTGCATGGATGCAAGAAGGCAGGAGGCAGAATATTTTGCTTTCATCATCTGTTTTTTTGAATAAAAGCCACCATATCTGATCCATAGTATCAAGGCCATAACCTCAGCTGGTAAATTCACATAGGGTCACAGAATTAGGGCTGCAGCCATGGGTAGTAGGTGGTCCTGCTTTCCTTCCCCACCTCTTGATGCTGATGGTTATACTGTATTTAGTTGCTTTAAACACTACACACATAGAAGGGATTCAAGAAATGAATTCTTCATCAAGAAATGAAACCGTCAGGAGTTTCAACTTACTCATAAAGCGATGCAATATGATAGATGACATTAAAATACAACAAGATTTGGAAGCAAATTTTCATCCCAGTTTAGAAAGCAAGTGGCTCAGGGAACTTTGAAATCTCTTGCCTACCATGACACAAAACTTGGCAAACTGAGAGATCAGCCCAGGCCTTCTGACTCCCAGCCCACTGCCTTCACCCGTGACATCAGGATTCCTGCTAAAGCTCAGTTTCACAAATGAACTGTTCATTTTGGATATAATGTAGCATCTATCTTTGGGTATATTTACATGCATTGTTCAAAGAGTTTCAGCCCAGTCAGCATGTTGGGAGCGAAACAAAAAGTTGCTCCTAATCTGATGACAGAACTTCTCTGTTGAAACCTAGGCCAGAGACTTCTATGAGTCACCAGAAAGATAGTGCTTCTCTCAGCAGCAATAATTCACCCTTAACCATTGTGTTGGAACACATGGCACTACAAGAAAATGAGAATCGTCATTTTGAAGCAAGTGAATATAATTTTACTGAGTCAAATTCTGTTACATGTTTTCAGTCACGCCTCCAGGAAATGCAAGCAAGTGCTGTGTTGGTGCCAGTTCTGTGTAATCTGCAAATCACAGCCCATGTCTCAATCAACCTACAACTAGGATGCTGTGATTTGGCTCTTCTGGGGAAAAAAAAAAGAAACAGAAAAAGAAACAGAAAAAGAAAAAGAAAAAGAAAAGAAAAGAAAAAGAAGTAAAAGAAAAAGAAACAACAAAAAAAATCAACCCATATCTATAAAACTCAAAGTAAGTTGAGTTTTAAATCAGAGTTTAGATTTATTTTTGGAGGAGTTGTCAGAAATCTGTGTGTTTATCTAGAGCTCTTGAATTCAAAAGGTTTTCTTCTGACTTTGTCAGCATTTCACTGCAGTTGAGTGAAGGACAACAGATGAGTGCATTTTATCATGTTGAATTCTTGGATTTGGTTGGCAACACAAAATGGTCAGAGAAAAAAAATAAAACAGGAAAAAAGCATTAAATTGTTAGAACCTCAGTGTAGCTGTGCTTTAAAAATAGCTGAAGTTCAAGAGTTTGCCTGTGTTTTACAGCTCAGTTGACAATTCTAGCTCAGTTTGGAAGGATGAGAATATCTGCAGATGAATTTGTGGTTGCAATGAACTCAGGAATTCCTTGGACGAAAGGCTGGAGAAACTTCCTGTGAGAAAACCCAGGGGAAGGAAAGCCCTGTGTAGATCCAAGCTCAGATTTCCTTCTCTGCCTCCAACCCCAGAAGGAAAAAGATTTTCTTTCCTATGCCATAGCAGATCGATGAACATCTTCCTCCCTAATTTCACTTGACCTGAAGGGTAGGAACAGGTAAGATCCATGAGAAGTTTGTGCCACCAACAAAGGACTCCTCAATAATATGCACAGTACATCATGCTGGGATCTGGATCAATTAACAGATGAAATCTGTGATGAAGAAAAGATTCACAGCTGACAAGTTACACATTTGACTTGTCTCACTGATGCATCTTCTACTGCCTTTTTTAGGGAGTGAATGATAGGTAATGAAATGGTAAAGATAGCATGATATAATAATACTGAAAATTGACTCAGATTTGAAATTTCCACAATATGTTTCACTGTCCCTGGGCTAGGAGAACACCACAACACATAAAATACATAAATTCACTTTCTAAGCAAACAAAACGAATCACAAACAAGCTTTTAAAATTAGAACAAATATTTTAAAGGAAATTAAAATCTCTTTTTATCTGTTTCCTGATTTTAGGTCAGCATTTCCAAGTCAGTTAAACATCACTGTGCATCGAAAATAGCATAATATATGTAAATAGACTGACAATTAGAATAAAGGGAAATGCTAATATTGGGTGATCTGACAAATGAGGTCATAGCTATTTTTTAGGGCTTCTCTTAATACAAGTGTAGTACATTTGCCTTTAAAAAAATTCAGTAGAAGGACCACAGGAAAAGATATATAGATGGCTTTGTGCTGCAGACTTTCTTATATTATTTTTTTGAATTTTGAGATCAAGCATTTTAAAATTTGTTCTTTTTATTTATTTGTTTGGGTTATTTTTGTTGTCCTGTCTCTATTGTTGTTTTATGCTTGATGGTTGATTTGCACATAAATTCCTTCTGCTATGCTGAAAGTCACACGGGATCTGGGCCTTAGGGGAAGTATTCCCCAGATATTTGGTTAAATATT
This sequence comes from Merops nubicus, assembly GCF_000691845.1. Classification (NCBI taxonomy): domain Eukaryota; kingdom Metazoa; phylum Chordata; class Aves; order Coraciiformes; family Meropidae; genus Merops; species Merops nubicus. The sequence continues at coordinate 40,713 of NW_008611823.1, read as the reverse complement.
GATTTATATTTGGCTGATTTTTTTTTGCAGAAAAAAAAAAAAAATTAAAAACTATGTTGTTGTGGTCATTTTATTTTTCTTTATTATGTGATATATGTGGGAGGGAAATGAGATCAAAATATAACTCAAATGGTAAATGTTTTTAAAAATACTGGAAGACATGGAATGTATTTCTTGGTTTTATATAAATTAATCAAAGCATCATTCTGAAAAGAACTAAGATACAGAAAATAATGTCCGATCAGATATACCTTGTGCTGTCTGAATATTTTTCCTTTTGTTGTTTCCATTTGTCAGAATGTAACTTAATTATTGGTAGAAGGAAAAACAACATAAATAAAAACAAGATTAAAATTTCCTTTTATAGACTTGCTGGTGTGGTTGAGTGTGGGAGACCCTATGCTCTGCTTTGGGATCACAGGTAAGCACAGTACTTAATGCAAAAATATTGTTTAAAAATGAATATATAGAAAAGATAATATTTTTATTCTGATTATTGGTCTGAAATTAGGGATTCAGGTGACCACCATAAAATAGGGGTATCTAATAAGCACTTGGATTCACCAAAGATCTCAGGGAAGCAGATTAGGATTTTTCTGAACCTGCAGGTTTATTCAGAAGGATAGAGAGGAGCTTTCCAAATATTTCATGTCCAAATGAACTTCTTCAAGTAGCAAAAATGACATGCATTTAATGGAAATTAAATCCTTCTTTCACAATACTATGTTTTTTTTTGGAAGAAATTTTAGGAAAAAATAAAAAGCCCAACCAACAGCCCACGAAAATCAGGATTCCCTTTTAAATTCAGGCTGCATATTTGCATTGACTTTTAGTTTGAAAGTAATCTGGCACACAGAAAGCAATAAATGTTAGGTTTCCAGTGGCTTCCACCTGTTAAGGAGTTGCAAGACAGCAGTACCCTTTTCAAAGCCATTAATAATGCAGAAGGTCAATATCTAAACAGATATATTGAATTACACACTGTATCATTATAATAGCCAGAGTTTTTGTATTGCAGGTGATGTTTTTTCTCTGCCATTTGATCCTTTTAAGCCAATTAAAAGACATAGTTTATTTTTTTTTTATAAGGAATAATACTGTTCTGTATATCCAGGTGGTTGGACTCCTCAGAATAGGTAAAAAAGATGCTGTCCACTGCAACAAAGTGTATATTGATTTTTGTTAACTTTGCAGCTCCTGTCTCTCGACTAAAACTCCCCAAACACCAGAAAACCAAAAAAGTAAACCCAAAATCTCTCTTAAACAGAAGGGTATTATTTCTTTTTCAGATAATTATCAGTTTATGTGGGTTTAGGGATATGCAGTGTATAGAAACATTAGGAATTCAGTGTTTGTGCTCTGCAGTGATCGGCAGTGATTCAATATTACAACCACAGCAAGATGCAGTTATAGAAAAAGGTAAAGAAAAAGTAATCCATTCATTTCTCTTATGCATTTTTCTCTTGTGTTTAAAAAAAAAAAAAAAAAACATAGTAAAATTGAATTCCAGAGGTATGAAATCCACTGTCTGTGTCTCCCATTGACATTTTCTGTTTGTGTAAAGTAAAATGAGGTCAAACCACGCCACTAACAGCAGCTCAGCCCTGTTTCTGCAAAATATTTTGTCACGACAGAATGTGGTGATTCTGTTGCACGTGTGCTTGTTTTATGAAATTAGTGGTTGATTTCAGGGTGTTATAAAGTCGAATCTTTGTTGCCTGAGACCTTAAAAAACACTTACTGTAAAGGTTTAATCCAAACCCCGTTGCCTGTCATGGTAATTCAATTAGATGCTAAATGCAGATCACATAAAGTTGACTTATACCAACAGGGATTGATTCCCTAATAGTCTTCAAAATTATAGATAATGCCTAAAACCTGAAATTTAAGAAAAAAAAATAAAATCAGATTAAATCCTCTTCTCTTCTTCTACTCAAAACTATAATTTTATTATGAAGGTCTTTCAAAATTAACTCGTTTTCCTTTCAGCTAACTTATTTGGTTTAATTAGCAGCAAACACTCCACTGATTCTTGTCCAGCAAAGGAAAATTCCATAGTTCAAATGTCTCTGAAGGAAAATCCCATTTATTTAAATATAGGAATTTGGGTTGCAAAACGAAGCAATTTTCCTTAGTAATCTCTGAGCCAAAAACTCCTTATTTGAAGTTAAGCTACCTTTGAGTGGAAGAATATTTTTCCCAAACTAGAATGCCTGCTGGCCAGGAATAGACATAAAAATTTCCTTTGGAAACTACCCTCCAAAAGGGGTAGCAAAATATCCATTATGATGATTATTCATAATATTAATAGTCGTAATAATAAGCAGTAATTCTGATCTGGCTAAACAGGAAAAATATTTGGTCTAATAATATCCAAGGACATCACCTCTTTTTTTTTTGAAAGGCAGAGATTTGGCAATAAAAAGGTGAAGGGAGATGCTGCAACTTTAGATGACTTCTGTAATTCAGCTCATGGATCAAAGAAGATACTAAAGCCTGAAGGCAAGAAATTCCCAGGTTTCTCTTGACCTGCTCTGCTCAGCCCATCACATATGTGACATGTAAATTCGAATCCATGGCTTTCCCCAAACAGCCAGCTCGAGTTTAGTATGTGACACTTTCTCAGATTCCTACTGACATTCAAATATTGCCAAAAATATCATGTCCAACTCCTCACAAAGCTCCACAGGCGCAAAAATATTTATTATAAAACATTTGTCTTCAGAGAAGGATACTGGGCTCCAGGAGAGAAGGGTTTTTACGTTCCAGATTTCACTGTCAAAGATTATGCAGTCTCACAAAACGTGTGCTGAGCCTCTTTGGCAAAATCTTTTTTTCCCTCAATATTTGATGTTTGCTTAGTTTTGTTTGTTTGCTGGGTTTTATTGCTGTCAGTGTTATTTCTGGTGACTCCATGACTCAGAGGGACTCGAAATAAAATTAGAGACTTTCACCTCTAGGTCAACAGTTTCATTCTGGCCCAGAATACAGGGACCTATGTAAAATAAGTCATTGATCTCACTCCAGATCCCAGTTGGCAAGTACGTATATCGCAAACCCTATCATTAAAACGGGCAATAAATTGTCATCCCTTGCAGCAGTCCCAGAAGTGAGCTCAGTGTTTGGATTGGCACTGATGCTGAATCACCCTTTCGCCAGGAGATGCTTTTCTCCTGGGCTGGAGCACGTGAGGAGGTTGGGGAGGTCCTGGGAGGTGGTTTTTTCTTTCTTCTTCCTGTGTTCCCTGCTTGAAGGCTAAAGGGAGGGTGACACGTTGCAGTGCAGTCTGTCTTGCACCTCCTCAAATCAATAAGAAATCCTCTAGCCAGGTAATCAGCTGTAATTCCATCAGCACACGTTGCTCTGCTAGCCAAGGCTTTGCTTCCCAAAGGATGAGGTCTTGATCCACGGTGAGTTCTTCCTCTCCCCAGTAAACACCATTTGCATTTCTCCGTAGTCGTGAGGGTTCCAAATAAATTGCCTAATTCATACAGACTAAGGTGCCAAAACAGAAGGAATTGGGTAGCTCCATCTTTAAAATTACCTGTTTGACCTGCTGCTTCCAGGCCACAGCTCGGAGATAACAACCCTCTCCCCTACTGAGATCAGAGCCTGGATCTCTCTTCTCAAATGAAACACAGACAAAAAAAAAAAATTACATCGCTGTGGTCTAGAGCAGTAACAAACACTCCTGTTTCTACAGGAGGAGGGGGGAAAAAAAGCTATTATATTTCATTTTGGCATTATTATTGATCATAACAGGTGTTTTGAACTGGAAACCCCCATGGCTTACAGGCATCTGTACAAGCCATCAGCTGCAACTACAACAGAGACGTCACTGGTGTTCACTAAAAACCCATCTAACCTTTTTGTAGATCCCCAGGTACTTGTAATCCTCCACTCTTCAGCCCAGTGCAAAAGCAGGAGCCTTTAGCCTGGGATTTTAGCAGCGCAATTCATCCCTGGATTAATTTATTTCCCTCCCCTATCAATTCTGTGGGTTTAGAACCGTTTCTGTGTTGTACAGGTATGAGTAAGTACTGTCTGCTCCCCTTGAACGTGGTATCATTTGTCTTACGTGATCCAGGCTGGCTGTACTACACGACAGCACACAGTGACAGTAATTTGCACTGATCTGCCCCCACTGCTAGTCCTGCTGCTACAAATAGCAATTGATTATAATGCTGTGGTGTTATTGACTGTCACTACGAACACAAGCTTTATTTCATTTTTAAAGTAACAGGCCACAGATTTCCTTAGCAGACACGGAGAGGTAACAACAACAACAAAAAAAAAAGAACCAAACCAAAACAACTCGAGGCAGGGAGGAGGCAGAGGCAGCACTGCATAAAACACAGGGAAAAATAAATTAATTAACGTTGCTCGATTATTACAACACTGCAGACGAGCAGAAAAGCAGCAGCGGGTGGGAAGGGATGAATTTGTCCTTATTTCAGAGAAGCAATTCTGATTTGCATCACCTGAGGATCTTGCCTGAAGCATTCAGGTCACAGAAATCTCCCAAATCCATCAAAACACAGTGACAAAACAAGAAAAAAAAAAAAGGTCAGCCTTTAAAACTCAGCGTTATTAGTGTGAAAATCTCATTCTGCTGAGGCAGCAAAATGTGTTAATGCTGCTTTGGATTTGCCCCTTCCTCTGATTCTCCCTCCCCTCGTTTCAGGATACAATTTTTGATCCAGGTTGTTAAAAGAGATCCTATTTCATACATCCCTACGTTCTCTTTCTGAATCTTATGTTCTTAGAGCATTAATCTCCAGGATTGTCCCTCGAGTCCATTTGAGATGGGCGCAGAAATTTAGTTCAGGTAATTATCCTTTCTTTCCAAGTGAATTAAGGAAGCCAGAATTCCTGCTTATCTGACAGAAGTGTAGATTTTCCTCCTTAATGCTTGTCACCTGCGAGACAAGTCACACAGGTAAATCTCAAACCGTGCCTTTGTGCCCCATCTAAAGTGGATTTTGGATGTCTCCGTGGAGTAATACTCCAAGGACGTTATAGTTCAGAGAAAATGGAAATGTCTGTGTATAAAACGTGAATTACTTTAATAGGCTTTGGCAGCCCAACTCTCAACAAGACGTTCCACCTCTGCTAATCTAGTGGGGACGGTTTCCCTCTCTCTCTTTTTTAAGTCTGAATATAATTTCTCTAAGCTGCAATTTATAATGCTAACGTTTTTACCTTCATTAAGGAGGGGAAGAGAGCTTCTGGCTGACTGTGTTGAGCTGTTGAAGAACGTCTCACACTGAAAAACTGATTCAGAGAGAGTTATGATACATCCTGCATATCTTTGTCCTTCTAAGTGATATTTGTGATACAGTGAAGCACACAGTTTGTGGAATAACTGGTAAGTCACCTATCCGTGGGGGCTTTTTTGCATGTATATACAAAGATTGATTTCCTCCCCTCTTTGGGCAAGACAGCTTCTGTATCTTCAAAAACTGTCTTCATGGGAAATCACCAGTGTGGTGGCAGAAATGCAGCTTAGAACCAAATACAGTTTTATCTTATTCTTTATTTTAGGTTCCACTTGTACATTTTATGGGTCCTTATTCAAGACAAACTGCCTAAAGGTTGTCTATCTTATTGAAAAATGCTCAAATTGGTCATAAACCCTGCTTTCACTGACTCTGGGATTTGTTTAATGTTTTTTCTTGGTTGTTGTTGGGTTGTTTTGTTTTGCTTTTTCATTTGTAGTACTTTGAATCTGATTTGAGATTACACAGGAATTTTGTGGCACGTTGGAGTGAACAGAAAATCCAGTCTTCATTCCTGGAATGTCTCTTGATTCTTGTGGCCCATGGGGTTCAGAGATGAGCAGACCACAGGATCCCACAGATGGTGTATTGGCTCCTATCCTAAACTGGGGTGCAGATCTTGATGCAACTGTAAGCTAGCCAAGACCATAAAAAACATGTAGTCCTTCCCTTTCAACAGTTCCTTATTGTGACATAATGCCCAACAGCGAGTGGTAAAAATGGGAGTAGGGGTGTGAAAAAGATGCATTTTTTTCCCCTTATTTCTTCATTTCAAACAGAGTGATCTTTTTATAAAGGAAATTACAGGTATCACTCATTTTACAACTCTTCCACAGCTCAAATTAAAGCTTAAGCAGCGACGTATTTATCAATTAGCATTATTTCTCTATCCCTGTCTGACATTCTGTATTGTTGTAACTCCATCAAATAGTCATTTGCTTTTTTATGGTAATAATCCCTTCAAATTCACTCCTTTCATCTGGATCCCTGTATGTTATTTGTTGTTCTGCTAAATCCCTATTACAGAGGCCTAGGAGTTCCAACGGCCTGATGAATAATTAGAAATGTTTTATCCCTGAGCTTCAAAAGGGTGCTAGAAATAATTATAAGCAAACATTTTATGTAGCATTCCATATCAATCCAATCCCGGCTTTATGTTGTTTGTACTTTGGATAGCAAGGGAAAGGAGATCTTGGTTACCAGCTCCATTGGTGGAAAGAGGACAGATATTGAAGTTGCTGCAGCTTTCGTCTTCCTTCTGCCCTTTTGTCTTCCCTGTCCTGTCTGCTCCCAGGTGTGGGATGCTCAGTACACCCCAGGGCTCGTGATACCTCTCCTCTCATAGAGTATACTTAATTACTGGTCAAACAAAAGGAACTTCATTATCCTACTGCCAACCTGTACCACACTCTCTCGTCTACAAAGCAACCTACCAGCCTGCACGACGTGTAAATAACACCCCATCAAAACAGAGAAGGAAGCTCAGATTTTACAAAGTGAAAGTTGCTTATTTAGTCAAGACTAGATATGTCAGCACAGTCTGATTCCCTGGAAAATTCTGGGAGCTGTAGCAGTCGTAGCTGTCCTTCAGCAGCATAGACTCGCAGCGCAAAGTTTTTACACATAAGGCAAGGAGAGAGAGCTGTATCTTGAAAGCCTACAAAACTAATTGGAACACACCCAATGTCATTACATTTGACAGCATTTTGAGAAATACCCAATCACTTTGTCATCAATTTTCAATTTTGTCAAGAGAAAGTAGCTTTTCATTGGCAAACAACCTGCTGTCCCCACACTATTTGTGAAAGTGTCCTGGCAGAGAGTAGTGTCATCTCCAAGAACATTTTTCAGGCTCACTTTTTCTCTAAAACTTTTATTGAGGAGTTTTTTTTTAAAAAAATGCTAGAAAAATCATGCTGAGATGAAGGTTTTTCATCCTGAAGATACCAAACATTATGGCCCAGTACAACAAAGGACATAAATATATGATTAACTTTAAACGTGTGAACAGTCCTCCTAGGTTTCCACCAAAACCAGTGCAAGCTTTGGTGGCAAGGAATTTTATCTATTAGCTTCAAAAGGACTGTGAGAGTTTAATGTTGAAAAAGAATGAATTAATGTTAAACAAGGGAGAAAAGAAGACACATTTACCAATCAATATGATGAGAATTCATGTGTGAAAATCCAGGAATGATGTGGAGCTATGGGGAAGGACAGCAGCACCTTTCTACCAGTCTGATGCTTTTGTCTGCCTTTCCTCTGAAGTGGATTCATTCATCCTTTCTCTTACTCTTCAAGAACAAAAGGCAGTGTGCTATCAGTGCCCATTTTGCTGGAGATCCATATTTTTTAACCTGTTTCTATAATTTTATCAATTTGTTGCTTTTGCTTGTAGGTCTCTAATTTTATTTCGGTTTCATGTCATGAAGTCATGGTATGAAGAAAACAGTCAGAAGGCAACCAGGCTTAGTACATATGGTTTCAATGGTTGCAGTGGACTCTTTGAGAACTGGTGAAATTTCAGCAAAGGAAAACTTTCCCTTGCTGGGCCTTCTGGCAACCCTAAAAGCCACCAGGAGATCTGAAAAAGCCAAATGTCACTTGTTGTTGGCATCTGCTTGGTATAGTCATTACCCTTGGGAGTGACTTGTTGGAAGTGAGGTTTTTCTTTCTCCAAGATCTTTGTTTCATATCTAGAACCAACTTTACATTCCTGTTTCCTCAGATGAGTTTTATACAGCAGAAAAGAAAGCATCGTGAGCAGCATGGGAGGTGAACATTCTTTCCACTCTACTTAGCATAAAAATGAAGGTGGTTGCCACTGGCTGTGAAGCTGGTGCACTCAAGTTGAGCAGAGTTTGCACTGAACTGTATCCCTCAGCTTTGGAAGTGCCTTCTTAGGTCCAGCTGAGGCTATGCCAGCTTGGAGCTGGGAGTGAAGAGGTCCTGCCAAGGGCAGTGCCATGCCAATGTGACCATCCTGCATTTGGACCCCTGCTGCCAATCCTGTGTGGCACAGTGCTGCACCGTGCCAAGTGGACTTGCTGCTCTGACTCTTGGCTAGCTTGTGCTGCCTTTGGGCCCAGATGTGCCTAAGTGTTTGTCTTCCTGAACAAAGCCATCCAAATATTGCATATTTGTTTGCAGTGGGAAGTGCTTCCTGGAGGTCTCTTCCCCACCTCTGGGGGTACAACACAGACTAGAGTTGCAGCAAATTATTACAAACCGTACTGCACAGGCAAAAGGGAAATGGTTTGGACTTTTGAAGAAGCTCTGTAAGAACCAAATGACTTGTTAAAGTCACAGACTGTAGAATCTGCAAGTTTGCAGTTTGGAGCCAACTCCCCTCTGCTCCTCCAAAATTGTTTTCTTTTTTTTAAAGTTTGGAAACATTGCAAACTCACCAAAGTATATTTTCTGTGCATTGAAAAGCTTATTTTTCCTTTTTGATTAATATGCAAATCATGTGTGTGCTTCCAACTTCCAACACTGCTTAAATACTGTACATGCATCGTAAATAACCTCCCTGTTCAAGTTTTATCTCGTCCACTTTACATGGCACTGCTCTTGTACAGGAAATGGACTGGATTTAATATTGATGGCTCTGTATGTGTCATTTAATCGTCCCTATTGATTGGATTTCATCAGAGTGTGGGGCTTGGACAGAGGCTTTGATTATACTGCAAGGAGTCTTTGCAGTTTTCTGTTACTCAACACCATATCAATGCACCTTCTGGTGTGATATCACTTTCACAATCAATACCTGGAAAGAAAATAAAAAAGAGGCCTCCAGGAAAAGAAAGAAAAAAAAAAAAAACAAGCCTTGAATTGGCCTTGAATTCCCTTTCTGCACATAGATTAAACCTCTCCAACTCAAAGAGCATTTATTGTGTGGTTTAATGTAAGAAACAGGGGGAAAGGAAAAAAAAAAAAAACAAAACCTGAAAGAGTCTCCATGGGTTGTTTGTTTAATTTCTACATCATTTTTTATTTATAAGCGTCAACTCTTCCTTTCAATGTCCCTAGCTAATGTTTGATAGTGGATAATTTTTAACAGTTACATGTCATGTTTCAGTTAACTGTTTCTCTTGATCTAATCATAGTCCCATCAACATATTATTTGACCAAATTAATACCGTAAGGGGGACTCTCTGTTAATCAAAACTCTTTCTGCTCAGAATGGGCCATCTCAGAGCTTTCAAAGGACACCCTTAATTTGACACTCTCCAACAGTGGCTAGGATTAATCCTCACTCCAGAGCCACACTTGTATGCACTCCTAGACCCTGCAAACCCCAACCCTAACAGCCAGGCAGCATGAAACAATAATCCCTTGAAGACTATTAATATGCAGCAGATGGGTATCTCCTACTGCTGATGAGAGGGTTTCCCCATCTGGGCATTCTCAGTATGTGCTGACGTGCTCATAAATTCAGATCCTCAGCGGATGACAGAAAACCTCATTCAGAGTTGTTATCCAAGTATGGAGAACATAGATAGTTCCTCCAAATGGTTGTTTGTGCTCTGGTTCTCCACATTCATTGTCCTGCGATGAAAGGGAATTCATGGGCAATTTATGCTCTCTGCCCTCACTTCTCATCTTTTCCGGGCTGGTGAAGCATCTTTAGAGGTACTACCAATATTTAAGAAGAAATATAATGTTTATAGCTGATTTTTTTAGGAAAATGGCATTACAAAATGTTTCAGGAGTAAGGAGGGTGTCACCAAGAATGTCTCTATGGGTGGGAATGGGCGTGATCTGGGAGAATGAGAAACTACAGCCTGGACCCTGACACAGAGAATGCTCTTTGAGTTGGAGAGGTTTAATCTATGTGCAGAAAGAGAATTCGAGGCAAATTCAGGGGTTTTTGGCCTTCTTTGCCTGGAGGCCTCTTTTTTATTTTCTTTCCAAGTATCGATTGTGAAAGTGATGTCAGATGGGAGAAATTAATTAATATTTAATTAATGTTGCTCAAAGCCCCATCTAACCTGGCTCTGTTCAAGGCGAGGTTGGATAAGGCTTTGAGAAATGTGGTCTATTGGAAGGTGTCCCTGCCCATGGCAGAGGAGTTTAGTACTAGGTAATTTTTAAGGTCCTTTCCAACCCAAACCATTCTAATATAGGTGTAGATTGCAGTGACAATTTATAACTCCTGGCATAAAACTTGATTAGGTTTCCTTGGTCCTTCCAGATTAGCGGCCAATGGTTGCTTAAGAATATCTGCTTTTAAAAATTTATTCCTCTGGAGAGATTGGTGCTTTTCTGCTGACTTGGGGCTATGCTAAAGCTCTAGTTTGGCTAAAAGTCCTTTCTGTTTGACTCTTTGAAATACAGTGAAGGGATTTCTGGTCAACAGAAAGAATTGTAACAAACTGAAACACTGCATAATGCTAAAAACTCATCTCGTGTGTGCAATGTTATTAATCAGAGAAGGTTACAAAGCCTCTATAAAAGCATTGCTCCTGTTGCTAACTGTACAAACCAAAACATGTCCAGCAAAGAGACTGACATAGAAACTAGTTGAAGAGAGACTGAGCAGGTAGTGTGTGTTCCTTTGCTCCATCAAACAATCTCAGATGTCCTTTGAGTTTTATAAGCAAGAGAAGGGAGGCAAAGGGTTATTTCCTTAACGGGAGTGAAGCTTAAGGTCTTGGGTTGATGGCACTTGACCATGTGCCAGAGGAGAGAAAGCAGTGTGTTAGTGGGGCAATCTGAATCTCACTGTGGAGGAGATAATCAGAGAAGACTGCCTAAAGTGACAGGTATTTACCCAAAAGGCTACAGACGGATGCAAGCATCTGAGCTGCTAGACTCGGAGGTTCTTCAGTCTAAAAAAACAAAAGTATGGTGTTAGCAAAGTACAGTGCCTGAACAGATGTAGCTTACTCATAAAAAGCAGTGCCTGTAGGCTTTCTTCCTACCAAAGCCAGAAGTGACTTCTAGCCCTGAACAGATCTCCACTGTGATGACTGGAATTTTTAAATGAATTTTCTCTGCCTCTTTTCTGCTGCATTTTCTGTTTGAATAGTTGTGTAAGCATATTTATCATAGAATTTCTGGCAAGATCTGTAGAGAAACAATAATTTTAATGCAGAGTTTCCTAAACATTAATGGAACTTTAACTTCCTTGATTTCATATATGTATTTGCAAGAAAAGACAGGTTTGAAGAATTACACCAATTATGGAATGGGACAGTTTCTTGTTTGCCCTCTCAAGTCCCATCTGAGTGGGAAGACATTTAGAGCTCTCCAAAAAGCTCAAAGGATATATCACCATACTGTCACACATATAAATACAATGCAAAATATGTGAGGGTGAATTCTCCCTTGTTTCTTTACAGGCTTCTGAAAAGTATCCACTTCCATGCATGAATTCATCTTTCATGGTCTTCTCAAAGTGATACCACAATGCTGATGAGCCAGAGGTTCCTCGTTACTTAACGTGGAGTGTAGGAATCTGCACCAAGTACCCTCCAAATACATGTTGATCACCTTCATTCTTAAGAAACCAGGTAAAACATCAATAAAATGGTGCAATTAAAGCTGAATGTTTCAATATGAACGTGAAACAAGCAGAACTGCATTATTGAATTAGAGTTATATGTGTTTAAATGGGGTCTTAATACTGGAAGATACTTGATAAAGTTAAAATAAGAGTTGCATGATGAAGACCCAAAGATCTTTGGGTCAGTAGGCAATAATAATAAACTTTAGGATGTTTGGTATATAGGATTTTTTTTATTATTATTTCATTTTTCAAAGTTAATTTAATGATTGTAACTGTTAAAGAGATTGGATCAGTCCTTCCAAAGAATAGCTATTAATTAACTACACTAAAAAAATGTTTATTGCATCTCCTTGTTAATGTGCATGGGTCTTGTCAGGAGAAAGCCAACATCATGGGGGACAATGCTCTGTCCAACACAAGAAAAGTGGAGTCTGATCTATTGGAAAAAATTAATTTGACAATTTTAGACAATAACTTCAACACTTTAATGCTAGCTGGAAGTGATAGAAAGCTCTGAGAGCCTTACTGAAGTAAGAGCTTTGAGTTGCACCTACTTTTATCTTCTGTTGGATCAGCTGTCTTCTGCTGGACATGTTGTCCAGTGCTGCCCACTCCAGTTAATGCACGTGCTCATGCTGGATTCTGCAAATACCTCTCGTTGGGGGCTACTGAGCCCACAAGCCCATGGCAGATAGACTCTCACCAGATGGTCATGATGTTCAGTCAGAACCAACCTGTGCCACGTTCAAACTGGTGACCTAAAGGTGAAAAGCTTTGATTCCCATTAATAACACTTGGAGCCTCTCTGACCTCCAGGATGTGATTAAGAGCCTGTTAAACTCAACCAGTAGCTCTGGATCGTATTGTTTCCACTTTGCTTTATTGTTGTGTATTGTTTGATAATCTAATTATATTATTTGATTAATTTAAGGCATAAGTATTTTTCTGGTTTGCATTCAAGAATGCAATATTAAGAGCCCTCTTCACCTAGGAAATACCTTTTTGTTTTGCTCTCTGTTTCTCAGCAGGCTTTCCTTTCGCTGCTCAAAATAACAAATGTCAAAGCTTGGAAACTGGTAATTTGGCAATTTTAGACAATCGCCTCATAACCACTTTTTAGTACACCTTTGAAGCAGTAGAAGTTCAAAGGCTTTGAAAAGACGACTATTGCTTTGCCTGTTGCTATGAGTCATTTGAAGTAATTGGTCCTGTCTGATGTATGTTTTGAACTGAGGAAGTAGTGCTTTATTACCACAATCAGATACAGGTTTTGAGCTGAGGAAGTGGAGTTTTCCTCACAGATGTAGATGTCTGCTCGATAAGGCAGCAAACAGACAGATGTGCCTCTCTGCACTGGGGGAGAGGTGTAGAGAAGGAGCAAACACAAGAGCTGAGAAAATTCCATGAAGCTACACGAGAAGGGCTTTGGAAACCTTCCCAGTTTGAACGTTTCTCACAAGCAAGGAAACTCGCCTTTTAGAATTAAATACTGAAATTCTTATATATCCTACAAATATGCCTATCCTGGGTTTTTCAATGCTTAGACCATAACCAAAAATCAAATGAAGGACTCTGAAAGTATTTTAAGACAATGCCACCTAATTTTATGCCTCTGATCATCCATTTCCCATAAGCATACGCTCTCTAAAAATGCCAAAAGTTTGGGGTTTTGGAAGTTCAATATTATAAAGTATCATTCCCATTACATATTAAGTTGGTTTCAGATTAATATGATGTAAGACTGAACATGAGAATTTATGTTTATCTCTTCTCAGTGGCTACTTCAATATTATAAAGTATCATTCCCATTGCATATTAAGTTGGTTTCAGATTAACATGATGTAAGACTGAAAATGAGAATTTATGTTTATCTCTCGTCAGTGGCTAGATTCCCATTACATATTAAGTTGGTTTCAGATTAATATGATGTAAGACTGAACATGAGAATTTATGTTTATCTCTTCTCAGTGGCTACCACATGATGCACCATAAAGAAGTACCTTGCTTCTCTAAATATTTTACTAAAAGTAGAGAAAGAAAAGTCCTGCCAGAGCCACAGCTATGCTCTCAGATAAGAACGTCCCACAAAGCTGGATGGTTTCTCTGCTCCCCGACAGAGAGGTGCTGAGTTGTTACCCCAGCCTGGGGCTCTCAGCTCCTGAAGGTAGAAGCCTTGTGCTCAGATGTGCTGGAGCTCAGTCCATCCATGTGTGCCACAGATAGGAGTGTGAGAGTGGTTTTTGGCACGAGGAGGGCTTTTCTTTCTCAATATCCTTTTGAATTCCTCTTAGTCAGCGATGATGGATCTGCATCATTCTCACTGGGGTCCCCTCATAACTGAGAGTGTGTCTCCATATCCAGGGGACAATCCAGTAGTGGAGTCCTGTCCTTGGTCTTCTCAGTGCTGACAGTGTATTCATACTTCTTCTTGGCTAAGAAAGTTAATTTGTTTTTTTTTTTTCCTGGTGTGAAATCCTGAGGAGGAGTCTCTGCTTCCACTGCTGCACTGCAGAGGTCAGAGAAAAACACTGAAACTCTGAAATTTAATGGCAATGGAGAATATCCATTTCAGTGTGTGAGTGGTGTCCAGAGCAGATTAAGGAAAGAAAGACTCAGATTTCAAAGGCAAAGGAGACCCTGGATATGCTGGAATGTGCTTTTGAGGGGAAAGTCAGCACATCAAGCCTAGTAGACTCAGGTATTTTGTAGCACCTATATTTTCTCTTGCAGGTGGTGACAGAGAACAGAAGTGGCCCAAGTCCAGCCAGCTTCAATAGATCCTCTCCTTTTATCTGTTTTAGGATGTCAAGCTTACTTAATATCACATGAAACAAAGTCTATGCCTGTTGGAAAGGGCTGGGTTCCTGCTAAGCTAACAAATGTGCTGCCTGATGTGCTGTGTCTCCCCTGTGCCCATGGGTGTTTACCTGCACCTCCCCACCAACCAGCA
>NW_008611823.1:0-25945 GCF_000691845.1 Merops nubicus | reverse complement strand
TTTCCCTTCCTGGCTCCAGAAGGACCAAAGGACACCTTCACAAATCCAGTGGCTGCATGTGCAGTCATCCCTGGGGATGGAAGCAACACGTTTTGAGATAGGAAAAAGTACAATAAGAAAATATGTGTGGACACAGATCTGGAAGGAGGACTCTAAATATGGACTGAATCTAATGTCCACAGGCCCCAGATTTAGTGTTCATCCAGGCTATCGTAATAAGCTGTTAGCTCTCAGTCTGCATTTTGCCCACATATATATTCAGATATAAATATCTGAAGATTTTTCCTCCTTTAAACTAATTTCCTGTTTTGTAGTAGATCAATGGTAAAGGAACAAAACGATCATAAGAGAGATTGTGGAGAGATGGGCACTGATAGTTTTGATGATGTCTCCAACGTTTTTTGACTGTTGAAAACATCACATTTCCATTTAATCTCGTGCAACTGAGTCTGATCTCATCCCCTATTTGTGCCCATCACAAGGCTGTCAAAAATTTTGATACAATAAAAATATTCCTACAATCATGGAAATTGCCAAATCAAATTATGGCGATAGAAGGTCACCCCAGTGTCCTGCCCTCTATTATAGTCCCTGCCATATAAAACCAGCAAAACCTCCTGGCTATGAAGCAACAGTGACTCTTTCTTCTTTATATATGTTGTGTAATGTAAAGATAGTTAATATACATGTGAAATTATTTTTTTTTTTATTTTATTTTCAAGTCTTAATTATTTTTTTTAAATTTTATTTTCAAGTTCTTTGGCCCAGTAATGTTTCTGTTGCAAAAATGAGTAAGTTCATTTATTATCTAGGAGAGAACCATGAGCATGGTAAATTTAAGCAGTTTGGCAGAGCTGTTTCAGAAGCTCCAGTTACAATTTACCCACATTTCACCTTGCAAGAGGTGAGTAGCCTTTGAGAAAGAAAACTTCACCACTAACCTCATAAGTTGGTAAAAAAAAAACCCCAGCCTTGGCCTTTGCCAACCCAAACAAATTGGAATATTAATAAAAATGGAATTTTACCCTTTCTACAGAATTAGCTCAACATCCAGATCTGGACATAGTACCTACCAGCACTCCCCTAAGCCAGCAGGGATCCTTGTATTATAAAAATAGAATCACATTTCAGGCTTGAGTATGTTCCACAGCAACAGTTCCTGTTGAGAGCATCTCCTGGCACCCAGATCAATGATCTAAAAAGAAAAAGTGTGTGTAGTGCTGATTAATGGAAAGGCCTGGATCTACTGGTAGGTCTGGAAAGCATCTCGTAATGTTTGACAGACAAGACGTTTCTTATTCTGATGGGATTTGATCATTGTTTATGAAATTATGGGAGTGACATAGCATCACTTCAAATGCACTGTTATTTTTATACTAGCATTACAGCTGGTCCAATAATTTAGATAATAAAGTTACTTATTTTGGCAATAACTCATCAAATCTATCCAGAATTCTTATCAACATTTCCATTTATTAATATTCCTTGTCAGGATCCTTATCAATATTTTTCCACGTTTGTTTTTCTTTTAAAAACCCTCGGAATTAAACTTGTATTAAACTTGTATTAATTCAAAACAAAGTAGTGGATTTCTTTGAAATGGTGACATCATCCTACTCCAATCTGTAAAGGTTTACACATTGCTTAAATTTAAGTATCCCCTCTGACTTCAATAAGACTATTTCTTACTTTAGACTGTTTAAAATGCATATAGCCCATCAATTTTTTTTATTTCCATCTCCACATGTACATACCCCTGTCCTTGGGCATGTGTGAGCATACATGTGTAATCCTCATCCTCCCACCCTCATTTCTGCCTCTTTGTCTTTTCCATCTCCACAGTAGGTACTAATTAATGTAATTAAAGCTTTTTAAGTGCATTTGAGGGAAATATTTATGGTCGTTTTCTTATTAATGGAAAATGTGATTCAAGGAAAATATAAAAAGACTGATACAAGAAAATTATTCAGAATTGTAATAGCCTATCTAAAAAATTTCAGCACAGGAGAAAAGAAAAAGAACAAAAAAATAGCTGGAACAAGCTCTGGAGTACTTGGGTGGGTGAGTAACATATTTTGCTGTGAGGGGAGAATGCAAACCTGTCCTGAAACAGAACAAGAGGTGGGTTTCAAACTCCAGCATTTGTTCTACTACAGATCAAGGCCAATCATCTACTAGCTGTAGCACTGCAAAGAAAACTGAGAGTCCACCTGGAGAAGAAGGCAAAGTCCTTTTCTTCCTGACATAATTATTAGCACACAAAAATGAAGACATTATGTGGATGAACAGACCATCGTGAGCTGAACATGATCGATTCTATGTGGAGAGTTAATAATTTCTCATTAAGGACTGAAGTGAAAAGGAATTTATACTGTCAGTTCATGCAGAGGGGATAAAAGGAGGAGATATTTGTTTAGTCCTGTTTTTACAACAATAAAATTTGGATTAATTTACAACAGCAGCTCAATGGAATTGCCTGATCCATAACGGGAGGCAAGGCAAAGAGGGAACCAAACTATATTTTGTCTTGAAAGCTGTGGTTTAATAGGAACAAGCCTGGAAGAGCTTCCTCATCTGCCTTCCTTGAGCCACTGTGTTGAGCCCACTCCCTGTTTCTATCACTGTCTAAAATTCTCACCAGAGCTCACTCAGAAAGCACTAGATGTAAATACACATCTTCAGCTGAGATAGAGCAGGAGTTGTACAAACCCCAGTGTGCTAACATCTGTCACTGCTCCTTTACAGTGAGATGTTCCCAAACTTGTGTTTCAGCTCAGCCATCAGATTTGATTTTCCTATCACCTTGAACTCCAAAAAAGAATTTGGAGGCGCATATATAGAGATAAAAATAAAAATAATGTATTTAAATTTAAAGTGGTATGAGTCCTATTGGTTCAGCCCTGATCTAGCTCATACTTCACTCATGTAAACAACCCCAGAATTGACAGCAGGGCTTCAGAATGCCATTTTTGTGCCTTAATACCAAAAAAATGTGGCTGGTTTCAAAATAGCCATCAGTTTAACCAGCACAGCACCACGCAAAGTGTGTCAATCCCCTGACAGAGAAGCAAATGCAGGGAAAATGTATCTAGAGCACCACTTTCAGTGATGACAATCAGGAGGACTAATGTCATTCATCACGTTGCTGACATATAAAAACATTTGTGTTAGCTCTCCCTCGTGCCACTGCTCTTGGTGATGGTGCCTGTGACACACAGCTCGTCCTTGGTGACGTGATAGATGCAACAGCATGGGACAGAGCTGAAATATGGGAAGGAACTGTGATACCCATAAGTAAAAATTATGAAAACATATTCAGCAGTCACAGTTTCTTCAGTCTATCGGCTACATAAAAAGCATTTTAAAAAGAAGCCTAAATACATATTTAACCAATTGACCAGAATGGCACTGAAGGAGTTTTAACATATTTTGAAAAATTGCCTAAATACATATTTACCCAATAGACTGGAACAGCTCCTTCAGAGTCTCTCTGGTCTCTTGGGTATGTAATACGTGTTTTTAAAAACTGCCTGACTATATATTTACCCAATAGACCAGAACAGCTATGAAGTAAATAATACACATTATATAACTCTCAATGATTTTTTTTTTTTACCACTCCTTTTAAAAAATAATATCTTTTTAAAAAATTCAGAGAAGATAAAAAATTAAATAGAAGGTGTTTATTAAGATTGTGAAAAGTCTGGAGTCTGAAGTTGGTATATGTATGTCACATGGTAGAAAATATCTCAGATCACCAGTGTGCTTTTCTGTGTATGTGTTTAAAGTACAGGGCACTGTCAAGTACATCAGAGCCTGGGGTGCTTAATATAGAAGATAGAACAGCAGTTGGGAGTTGGAAAGGTCTGGCAGAAGAGAGGGGGGAAAAAACAGGGAAGATATGAATCATAACTTCCCAGGAAGGATGGGTAAACCAAGCAGTTAATTTTGAAAAAGTCTAAAGATAGCACATGAAACACTGCAAAGAAAAAGGAGGAAAGAAGGTTGGCATCATGGCATCTGAGACCTGTGTATCAATACTTCTACATACTCTACAGAAGGCCTGAGTACAAATTGTGCTCTCCCCTCCATGCTTGCCTTAAATGAAAACCATCACTCCCATTTGTTCAAGTATTATGAATCAACCCTTTCTACAATGCAAAGTGTTGTAGAATAATACAGCCACCAGGGTGATCTTTCATTAAACCTTCACATCTATTTTAAACCATTAAATTAATTACCATTCATAAGGTATTTGGATTTGGATTCTTTTCCCCTGTAAAATATTTCAATTCTGAAATCAAATTGCTGAACACTGATTTCTTTTGGATTTAAACGTGTTTCAAACTGTTAATTCATAGGGGAAGGAATCTGTCTTGCACTCTCTCCCCCTCTGTCCTGCAACATAGTGAAGGAAAAGCAACAAAAAGTCTGAGAAATAACATTCATCTTTGAAAGCAATGCTGTCACTTCTGTATTTCCTTTTTTTTTTAATTCTGAAAGCTCTCAGTGGGTGAGAAAGCAAGGGTGACTTCTCATGCTTTGCACAGATCTCCAGGTGGGAAAAGGATGAAAAATGACCAGGAAGTGACGGAAAGCAGCGAATGGGAATTTTACTACAGGCAGATTTTTTTCTATAGACAAAGTTTCTATTTCCTGGCCAGGCCTCACTATTCACTGAAAATTCTCTGCCATCCATACACACTGAAAATGCTTCATTATCTGGTCATTCAGCAGACACAGAAGTCATGACAAAGTCCATAGCAGATGGTAGAGGTCCCACAAATGTGTTGGGTTAATGCTTTCCCTGGGCTGATCCCTCCAGGTGAGAAGCTGTGCACACCTGCCTGGGTGAATCACCCTCCTGCACGATTTTTACACCTTCCAGAGCATTATTTCAAGAGCTGCTGGGTGCAGGGGAGGTAGCAACAGTGGGAGAAATGTGTCAGTGAAAGAGGAGCCTCAGGACACTTCACCTTTCCTTTATTTCTACTTCAGCTTTGATAGCTGAGCCCATAAAAGAAGTGCATAAGAACTGCTGCTCATCAGTTTGGTGTCACTGGTGATGCAGGCAGCGAGAAGCTTTGGGCTATTTCACTATTTTACCTCATTAAACCCTTAACTAGATCAGCCAAAGCTCACCTCTTCATTTATTTAATGAGCTACTGAATGCCATTAATAACATAACCCTGGACAGCACGTGGCTGCTCTCAGCTGAGAGCCCGCTGTTGATACTGATACCATGGCTGGACCTAAGCCTATGGTTTTCCCAGAGGACCAAGGGGCTTCACACACCACGTACCACCCCTGCAAGCTGTCTGGCCATGGACCTCCCAGCACATCCTCCCATAGCTCAGATTTGGGCTCTGTTTCCCCATAAGACATGACCTCTGTTTGGAAGGGTCAAACCATGGATATTGCAGTATGAGACCTTTGGAAAATTATCCAAACCCCACTTTCTGTTGCCCAAAGAGCCCAGTAACTTATTTCACATATGCTTCTAAACAACCATCAGCTATTTTTTTTCATTTTCAGTTGGTACCAACTTCATCTAGGCTTTGATTTGGCAGCTAAGTGAAAGGATCTATGTCCCGTTGCTACCCCTGCATTCCACAGTTCCCATTTTCTGAGCTTTTTAAGTGAGAGTCCACTAGGCTAGAAACAGTAAATTGAAGGTAGCATTAATCAGTGAGTCTTTCTCATCCATAAAGTTTAGAATAAATGTATTTTTATCTATATCTAGCTATCTATTTGTCAAAGTAGGGCATTACTTTTGTTGCATCATTTCCAAACTCGCTATTCACTATTTAGCAGCCTTCCTGCAAGACACAAAATCCATTGTGTAATAATTTCTAGCAGACTGCAGGAGTGTAAAAGTAGACAGTGTTTCCTTCAAAAATGGAATCATCTTTCACAGATGTAGATGTGTACTTGTTATGCCAAGATGAGACAGATGTGGCTCTATTCACTCAGGGACAGGTGCGGAGGAAGAAGAGATAAAACATTTGTAGAAAGTGTAAGCAACTGCATCTCTGTTGTTAAATAAATAAACATTCTGCCAAAAAGAAGAAGAAAAAAAAAAGTTTATTTGCTTATTTTTTTTCCAGAATGTTTATTTTAAGCTGCAGCTTAGCTGTGATTTATTCAGATTTATGTTCCTGTATCAATTTAAATTTATAATATGGGTTCTATATATAAACATCTGTTTGTGTCTGATGAGGGGAAGGTGCTTGGGCACACACGTGTGCACACACAGACAGGCACACACATAGTACATACAAAACAAACTCAAAGGCATGTCCACACAGACTAATCAGGTGAAGAATGGGAAAATATTTTATTAATAAAGTGAGGCTTTGTGCTCGCATGCGAAGGGAGTGGGAAGGAGAAGAGAAGCAGATGCTGTGCTGCCTATCAAGGATTAAGCCAGTTCAAGCTCTGAATTGCAAGACTGAAGCTGGTAACTGTAGGAAAACCTGATTGTCCTTTGCATGGTCGCTAACAGGAAACCTCCACGCAGAGAATTCCACGGATATCTTTGGGGAAAAGGGTTTGGATCATAGGAAAGAGCCTTTAACTGGAGAAAAGTTGGCTTCTGAAACCACAGCCTGGGAGCAGATGGGGAAGGGGGTCTGCAGCAGAGCAGTCTGATGCTGGGGGTCACCATGGGGAGAGAACTCAGTGCAGAACAGGGGCAGGAGGTGATGCAGGTGTTGATGAATTTATTATATCCATTACTGTTTTCTTTCTCTTAATTTTGGTTTATTTTCTTCAGTCCAAGCTCTTTGTGAGTTTGCCACAGAAAGGGTCAAACCTGGATGCACCTGGCAGAACTCTGACTCGCTCAGGGTGGGAATTCACAGTGAGGATATCCCCAGAGAAAGGCAAAAGCCACCTCAGCAAAAGGGTGATGGGCAGATCACAGCAGCAGCTTTCCTTCTAACCACAAGAATTTGCAGTGCATGGGCTACAGACACCAAAAACTACCCTATTGCCCTCACAGGCAACTCTATTTTCCTCATCTGACTGAGTCATCAATGAAAATTTTGTGATGAAAGGAGGAGGAACAGTTTGTTATCTAGTGTATATATAGTTATCCTGATAGCTACTGTAGACTTGGAAGTCTGGGTCCAAGTTTCCTGGTCCATGAAGAGAATTTGTAGTAGCCATAACTATGAAAAAAATATGACCAAGAGAGGCTTTATCCTGCAAGGGAATGTGGCTAACCCTGTCCTGACCTCCTCTCCCCTGGACCACAGACCTGCTACTCACTGGCCAACTCCTCCTTGCCAGGAAGGTCCCTCTGGGCCACTGACTTTTTGCATTAAGCAGATTTCAGGCGCTCTGAGTGAGGTCACCAGGCAGGAGGAGACCAGGAAGAGGAGGGAGCCTGGAGATGTTTCTCCTGGGCTTTCCCTGCATCACTTTGGAGAGCCCGTGTGTTCTCTGCAAAATCACTCTTCAGTGGAGGGTCCTCAAATCCCTCTGCTAGGGCTTCCTGAGGTCTGTGTTGCCCATTTGGTGCCTAATTTGATGCTCGTTTGCAAGCAGGTTCATTAAAGAGATGGATTCCAGGGTGCCAAGGGGCTCGTTCCTCCCAGGGGCAGCGAGCGAGGATAAGTGCAGACAAGAGGAGAGGCAGTGCCATAAAGCCTGGATGAAGCTGGATTACTTCCCTCTGAAATATTTAAGTGAGCCAGAGGAGGGAGGAGAGAGGGGACAGCAGTGATGGTGACAGGAAGGAAGAGTGAGGATCCACAGCTGTGAGGAGGACCAAGAAGTGGAGGGGGAGGAGAGGTCGGGACAGGAGAGAGAAGGATGATGTGATTTAAATTGATTTTAAAAAAGTATTAATCACAGCTCCAGAATAGGAATCAGGGTGGGAATCAGCAGCTGGGAGAGGGAAAGAAAATGGAAAAGATTATTTTTCATCTGAAATACATTTCTTCAATCCTAACTCTGCCTGCAAGTGGGAGTCTGCAGCTGGGCACGGGAGAGTGGTCGGTGGTTACAGGAGGGACCTTTTAAGCAGAAGGAGCACTGCTGTCAGCTGGGGCTCCACGCCGAGGTCGGGGCAGGTGGGAGACTCTGTGGCCAAAATAAGGTGTCCTTGCCAAGGGTTGTCAGTGTAAACTACGCCTGTGTCCCACTTTTCTGCAGCACAGCTACAGAAATACTTTATTTCTCTGTCAGGATGTGGAGCAAGAGCAACGTTTGAAAGGAAAGTCAAGTGACTTCTATTTCTACAAGCTTGTCAGCTTAAAGGTTTCTTTTTTTCTTCATCTGAGAGGAAAAAATAAAAGCAAGTTTTTCACCCTGTAAGGGTGGTTGTTTATTTTTTTTTTTTTTTTTATCCTAGCTTTTCCAGCTTGACCAGTGAATCCAGCTTAATAAAAACATTTCTCTTTGTGGGCAGAACATTCAAAGACTTCACTCGTTTAAGTCCAAATGTGAGATGCTACTTTGTTTGAATGCCAGGAATCATGCAAAACAATCCAGTCGCTGGGGGCATAATATTAATTCTCATGAAGTCTCGTGCAGAAATGGTTGTAAACTGCTTAGTGAGACTCAGTTCCCTTTTCACATACGTCCAGCACCATGTATATGGGACTTGCTATGTTTATCTATAGGAGCAGGAGAAAGCAGACCCTGGTTTAGCTCCCCAATGAAGCTGAAAGTACAAAGTATGTCACAACAATATTTTTTCCTTCCTTTACATTTATATTTTCTACACCCAAGCACTGATTTGCTCCTTATTTAAGCAACATTTTCTTGATAAATTAAAAAAGCAGCAATAGCCATTACTGCAGGCTATATACAGCCTCTAATATCACTTAAGCATATTACAGAATATAATATCTGGTACTTAACGACTAACTTGCATATGAAAGCTCACATAATGTCTCATAAAACCCTTAAAATGGCTTCAGTTTAAGAGTCTCTTTAAAAAAAAAAACACCTTCAGGGAATATTGTAAATGAAGTAGCACTCCAGCCTCAGAAAAAAAATTCACACACTTGCAGAAATTTTTAATATAAATTGAACACATTAAAAATTAATTTTGCATGACCATTTCGCATTGCAGTGCCAATGCATAGTTAAGATAAGGCCTTAACTCTTCTTTGTTTAAAGTAACATGGAAGCATCTCCCTCTCTGTTATCTGTTCATAATTATAATTTTTCATTAATCAGAAATTGGAACCCCATCTGCTCATAATGAGAGCCCCAACTGGAGACCAATGAAACCCTACCTGTGTTGCTGAGTAAACTTGCTAGAAACTTTTAGGAAACTCATTAAAGGGAGGTGTGACCTTACAATTAGATACAGCTCTGAGGAGTGGTGGAGGAATTTATATCATATGTTAGGCAGGGAGAAGAATTCAGTTTGCTGGGAAAATAGGTGTTCTCTTTTATGAGGCTTTACTAGGAAAAATCTTGTGGATTCTCCAGTGACGTTGGTTGTCAGCTTTGAAGACTCAGCTGATGTAAATGCTGACATCAAAGGTGCTAAATCAAGAAGCAGTTTATATTACAATATTACTTTTCCCTAGGAAGTATGTATAGATAAGACCTTTACTCATTTTTTCTTCTTTTGCAGTTTTTTGATTGGACTCATGGCCAGAGCTTTACAGCAAGGAACTCTCCAGCAAACGTTGGTCACAATGGAACATCGATGAGTTGGAGCAGCTCTGATGGACATCACACCAGCAGCGTGCTGTGTTGGTGGGAGCTTGCAGAGATCTGTGTTCCACAACTCTGGTGACTGGCTCTTAGCAATGGAGAAGGATCCAAATCTCTCTGACATCACCGTGTCACAACAGGAAACAAAGTGTTCCATAGCTGAACTTCTCTATAAGATGCTCAATACATTTTTCTTCTTTTGATATCCAAAATGTGTGGTATTTTGTCTCTTTATTGTGTGATTTACCTGTAGGATTTAAATCAGGTTTCTAACCCCATTTTTAAAGATTTCTGTCCTATAGAAAGGACTTTCTTAAAGACTTTTTCTTACGTCAGTGTCCTGGGTTCAGCCAGGATAGGGTTAATTTTCAGAAGGGGCCACACACTGGATAAACAACTGAGCCAGCCAATGGGGTATTTGGAACCATGTGGTGTCATGCCTTCTACATAAGGGAAGGGGTGGAGCAGTGCTTGTTTTCTCCTGGGTTAGCTCAAGGCAGGAGCAGGGAAAGCTGCTGCGTCTTGGGTAAGGGGGTTGTTGTCACTTGATGTATTTATTTCATTAATATTCTCCTTGTTATTCTTTCTCTGGGTTGCTTTATTCAACTGTCCTTATCTCAACCCACAGGCTTTTTGTTTGTCTCAACCCTATGACTTTTTGATCACTAGAAACCTGTTTGTGGATGTCCCCTCCCTGGAAAACATCAAGGCTAGGTTGGACAGGGCTTTGAGTAACCTGGGCTTTAGTGGAAGCTCTCCCTGCTCATGGCAGGGGGGGTTGGAACCACATGATCTTTAAGATCCTTTCCAGCCCAGATTGCTCTATGATTTGATGATTATAAAGTTATTTGCAAGTTAAAATACAGTGTTTAGTTGAAAACAATGAATGTTATGTTCATTCTAATGTGGCTCAGGAAATGTGACTTCTAAAGTGCTTAAATGTTCTAAATTGGTGGACTTCTTTGAAAAAAAAAATCGTCTTCTGGCTCCATAGTTCCATGGAGCTGCACAGAACTGAAACAGGCAAAACAAGAATGGCAGCTAGAAGGGAAAGTATCTTCTTTAACATGTGGAGCTAAATGCTACAACATTTAACAGTGATTTTAACTGAGAAAGCCTTGAGAAAAGATTCCAACCTTCCACCAATATGCAAAGAGGCAGCAAAGCTGTTTTGGCTGTCTTGTGCCTCTCCCTTACAGAAGAAAAGTAGGAAAAAAGGCTGACTGAAGGAATAGCAATATTTTCCCATAGTTTTTTCAGTCACAGTTGATTTTGTATTTCGAATGTGTTTCTGTGCTTGGGGTTGATGCTTCTGCTTTTGGAAAATACCCAAAAATGTTCAAAGGTCTTTCTGGGAACTCGTGGACCTGTGCTACACCTTCAGAAGAAGATACACAAGCAAATGAACAGGAGCACTTCCTCCTGCCTCTCCCAATCACATCTTGAATCTCTTTCTGTGGTTCCTGCCTGTGGCTTTCTGAGGATGCCTCAGCACCTCCAGTTGCAGACCATAAAAGAGAACCTGCAAGGTAGACCAACAAGGCTGGTAAGCCATCCTCACCACACATGCAGCAGGCTGCTTAAAATAACTTGTGTTTCCTCAGTGAACCCTTACTTTTCATTCTAAGAAATACTTAAGGAAGAAAACCATCAGTTTAGTGCTTGAAGTAGTCAGAGTGGAGACTTCCAACTATGTTGTTCAGCACCCAAAAAAAGAGGACAAACAAACTTGCAGGGGCTTCCAAGAGAGGTGGAGTTGCTGTCCACTTGAAGGACTGCTGCAGAGGGATTTAAATATGATTTGGGGAGATAAACCCAAAGTGGGGAAGGAAACAGCATGAATGGGGAAGGGAGATGTGGAGAGGAAGCCACTCATCATCCTATCCAGCATGGAGTGTCCTCAGTGCCCACCTCCCTCACCTGCACTCTGACCTGCCCCAGGCAAGAGGTGGGAGTCAATGCACTCTGAGTGACAGATTTATTTTTGTTCTATGGGAAGTAAAACAAAACAACAACAGCAAAAATATTGAAAACATTTCTTAAAAAAAAAAAAAACAACAATATTCCAATATTCAAGCGTTGGGTTTGACAGTGAGGCACGTAAAACAAAACAACAACAGCAAAAATACTGAAAACATTTCTCAAAAAAAAAAAGCAATGTTCCAATATTCAAGCATTGGGTTTGACAGTGAGGCATTGTCTTCACATGCAAACAATTTTTAGTTTCTGCTATGCTCTCTGCATCACTAGTCAAATTTTCTGGTTGGAAAATAGACATTTTTGGTTGTTTTTTTTTTTTTCAGCTGCCCAAAGGCTTTAGTCTCTCCACTAAATCTACTGCTGATCCCTTCAACATAGTAAACAGATGCATCTTCTCACAGGGATAACTTCAGGTTTGATGTGTAGGCATCTGCAGAACAGCAGACAGAGCTGTATATGTTAGAGAGTTCAGCTTGAAAACTGTTATGTTGTTCTTTATGGGATAGATTCTTTCTTCCTTTCCTCCCACAAAGCTGTAGGAGAATAAAAAGAAATTACCTTTCACGGCAAGTCAATTTGTGGGATGTAATGGCACAATTTAGGAAGGAATATTGCAGACAGTAAGACCACTTGGATTAGAAGTCTTGAATCAGTTTGTAGGGCAATATTTTTCCATAGTATTGTGTTTTGTTGTGCGGGGAATTTAATAAGAGATGTAAATCTGCAAACAGCAATGGTATCACCATAAAATAGGAAAAGATTCATGTATTATAAATAGGTAGGGTAAATAAATTATTTATACGAATGTATATCTGGATTTGTCTGTGTACGGGCGCGCGTTCACTTTTCTTTTTGAAATAATTAGTGGCAAAGTCTTCTGTTGTGCATTGCCCTATGACCTGTGCAAGAGCTCTAATGGCTTTTCATGCAAAGAGCTGAAGGTAGAACTTGCTCTGGGCTGAACTGGAGCAGCTCAGATTCATTAAGGTGGGGAACATCACAAGCCACGGACTTCACAAGAAGAATCTCAGTCCAAGGAGGGTCTGTTTGGAAGCGCCAGGGCACCCCTGAGAGCACTGGGCTAGTTGTATGCAACGAGCACAACACAAGGGATTGTGTGGGCTCTGCACCACGGCTCAAAAGGGTTAATCTGAATGATATCAATCTGCTCCTTGTACCATTGCACCTCTTGGCAGCCACAGTGACAACTTTACTGGGGTGACTTCTTTCCCGGCTAGAATTGACAACATACCCCCAGTGTGTCAGCTTCTCCAGGAGCATGTATAGTGCTCGTTAGGACTAGGAGTCACATGAACCATCCAGTCATCACTCACAGCTATAGATTCCTCCTCGGTAACCTGTGTCATCTAAAGATAGTGGGCTACACAACCTCCTATTTTTAAGCCGGGTGGGACACTTCTAAATTAAGGCGCAAAGTAAAACAAAATTGTAGGAGAGCTCCAGGACCTTAGAGAAAAATCCTGTGTGACTTCAGTAACGTTATTAACTTTTCCACTTTTGCTGCAGAAGTTGTTTCTGTCAATATTTTACTTCAACGGTGCTGAACGGGAGGAAGGAGCAGGGTCCAAGCAGATGGCTGTCAGCAAACTGATGACGGCAGTTGAGAATTAGTGTCCAAATACAGTATTTAAAACTTGCTACAGTACATAGTTTCCTGCATATGCATGCCAAAATAAATCTGGTTTGGAGAACCTTTCAGGATCTTGATTTTATTTTTATTTGGAGCTTATTCTATTAAGAATAACTAAACAAGCAGCATACCTTAGCTTGGTGGGAGGGTGGATCCATCCAACAGTCGGTACAAAACTAGATGAACCAGAAAGACCTTTCCAACCTTTACTCACTCCAGATATTGACTTTCTGAGCATTGCTAAGTATCAGGATGAATGATAACTAAGCAATAACCTTAATTCATACCCATTTTTCCCCCACACGCTGTAAAAATCTTTCCTTCTGATGGCAGCTGGAGTTTTTTTTCCCTCTGGATATTCTTCCCAAAAGAGTCGGTAAGGGATGGGTACCATCATTCAGGGAATATTTGATATCAAATTTCCAGGGTGCTGAGCAGAAAAATTTCAGGCACCTGGACAAGAAGCATTTTTAGCAGATGAGAATGGCAGCAGGTAGTGGCTATTTCCTTACTATTCTTTTGGTCTAAGTGTAACTAATGCGTTGGTTTAGATACCTGGCTGCAGCGGGGTGAAAGCAGGGTCAGGCTGTCTCTTCTGCAGTGAATTAGAAGCTTACATTCATTATCTTCCAATACCTCATTAAAACAGCTTTAATGTGGTGAACATTTGATGGTAGACAAAAGCTTTAATCTTGGGAATATCAAACCCACCTGTGTTACATTTCCTCTTGCCAGCAGTTAGCAGAAACAGGTTAACAAGCTATTTTAACTCCTTAATCTGCTGAATTTGTGTGGAAACCAGACTTTCACCAGTCACCTGAGTTTGAACTCCCAAAAAAAAAAAAAAGAACAACCCTACGTACACCCCTAATTTATCAAGCTCTTTTTTCAAACTCTGACTGCTCTAGACACTTTTAATCATCTGTTTAATTTTGCACCTTTTTTTTTTATCCTGATATATTATATGCAGGTTATACTTAAGGCCCAGATTTGCCCTATTTTTCTTCCTCATCTGACCTAGATTCAAATTTACACACTGTGAAATAGCTAATAAATCCCCATTAAGGTTGTAAAAGGTGAAAGTTCAACCAGTGTGCAAGTCATCAAGTTCTAATGTAAAACTGAATGAGCCTTGATATTAGCAGCACTCTCAAAAAGTGAGGCTGAAAGGCTCTACAGGTTTCCAGCTTTTTTTTTTATGGCAAGCTATGCTTAAAGCACCTAATCTGAGACAACATCATTAAGCCTGTACAACAAAAGTGACAACAGAAGAGGAAGAAAACAAATCCTGCCTTCTCTCAAAATGAGATGTCCATGTTTGCACCTTCATGCCCAGAAGCCTTCCACCAAGACACAGTTTATGCTCCACACATTCTGTTTTACACCAAGTAAATACAGTTCAATAAATATTTCCCAATAAATATTACAACCTCTAAATACAACTAGTCATATAAAGCCCTTCTAAAATACATTTCTTTTTTTTTTTTGTGGGTCTCTTCATGTCAGTGTTGCCCCCACTGAAACGGGGAGGGGGCAGTTTTACTTCTCTGTTGAATTCTTGGAAAAGTGGTTTGTCTGTCCAGCTTTAGAGTGCTGTTTTTTTTTTTCTTCACTAGCCATAGAAAGTATTACAATGATTTACAGAGACACGCCGCAAGTAAATTATGTTGTAAACGCCTGTCCCTTGGGCCGACAAAGAATCACAGGGAAAAAATGCAAAAAGTTTGAAATTCCCAACAGCAAAGGTTGACAGGAAAATATGGTGTTGTTTTTCTATGAGTAAAAGTAACTTTTATGTTGTGTTTTCCCATGAGAAATTATAAACTTTCAAAGGAATTTTAGTCTCTTGTATGCACACATAAGAGCAATTTATCTGGTACTGCCCCAGTGAAAACACTGTTAAGACTTTAAAGCTGTTAGAACTATGGCTGAACTTCATCTAGGCTGCTACTACTTATTTGTTCTTGCTGCCTCTTCTTGTCAAAACATTTACTCAGCCTTCGAAGAGTTGCAAGTTGGCAACGTGTTAATAATATTAGAATGCATTTGTGTCGGCCATGTGGCTGCAATATTTGAGTAAATTCATCACTTATTTAATGAATAATGAATTCACGAGAGTAGCTATGGAGACGTGGAACCATATGTAGTAAATTAAATGGGAACTTGTCAACGTACAGGAACAGTGAATGTCACCAAAGTAGTTGTGTCTGTTTTATAGCAGTGGTGATGCACTTACATCGAGGCTGCTACATACACACTTCTTACTAGCTGTAGTAGAGCCACATTTTTTCACACCTAAGTTGTAGCAGTGATTTCTAACAGGTGTGGTAATAGAGTGAGAATTTACACAAGTTTTTCTTTGGTGTGTGCAGAAAAGGTGGAAGAATCTCAGGCTAGTCAGCCTGCAAGTTTCTTAACAGCATTTTTTTAAAAGAAAGGTAGAGAACTGCAGGGAAGGGTTTCTGATGGGAAAATGTCACCAAAGAAAGGGGGATGGGTGGTGTTTGCCTCAGTTCTCATCAACCCTAGCACATGATGGAAAATCCAGACATCAGGGATGTCTTCTGAGACAATTAACAGGGAAAATCAAGCCCAAATAACAACAGAGAATATGCAAGAAGCTTGTTAACAGGAAAGAGGGTGGTGCATAAATTCAAAAATCTAAGTCCATCTTTCTGTTCGGCTTCAGATCCACCAGCATTCTTTTGGACCTCATATCAGGACTCACTGATGTATGAGTGTCATCCTGGTGGCCTCATTTACCATGTCCAGGGGTTAAAAGGGCATCTAAAAAGTGGTGGCTGAAGTCTGTGGGCCTCCTCACCCCCTTCCTACATGGAGGAACCTTAATTCCCCCAATATGTGCCTGGAGGTATTCTGACACAGCTTCTCCTACTGGGGTGTAATTCCCAGCTAATGTTTTAAAGCATTAAACAAGGCTCAGCCTCAAGAAAGGAGAAATGAGCCATTGAGTACACACTCAGGAATCATTTTAGCAAATGGGGGATTTAAATTCAGGTTAGTAATGCTGGTCACACAAGGAGGGATTTCAGTATTGGTAGTTTTCAGCTTCCATCTCTGATTTTGCCATATCCAGAGCGCTTAGATAAACTGTGTTCATGTGTTCCACTGGTGTAAGAAACCTAATAATTAATGAGCTAACTGTAGTTATGGAAGTGCATAACATTAGCAAGCACATGATATTTGGTTATGACTAAAGAAGTTTCTTCTACCTGAAAAAATCTCTCTGGTGCAATCCTGGTGGCTTTTGGGATCTTCCAGTGAAAGCTGACGGGTGGACTTCACAGTTTGTGCTTAGGTGCTGCCTTTAAATGGAGCTATCCTGTTGTGGATCTAGCCAAAGGTCCTTTGTGTGTTCAAATAGGGATAACTTCACTGCAATCAAGAAAAATAAATAGCATTGTGACACCATATACGACAAAACCACTGTACTCCTGCTTGTCAAAACTCAGGACAGGAGATAATCATTGGGAAACAAGAGCAGAGTTCATAAAGATTGCAGCCTTCGTTATTTTAAATGTGGTAGAAGACCACAGGCAGCTAAATCTTGGCTTGTAGTAATATTTATGCCTAGGCCATCCCCTGAGGATTCAGAAATTTTAAATGCTCTAAACCACCTACAGACATACAGCCTTTCAGGTCAGAGACAGTTCCAGTCTCATCACATTTTAGGCATAAGACTCATCTTTCCAGCAAGGTTTTTCTTGAATAACTCACTTTTATCACTCACTAATGACAGACTCCTATCAGGATTCTCTTATCTACTCACTCCCTCTCTACACCGAGTAACTCAGAGCCCATCTTCATGAAGACATCAGTCAGCCAACCGGCCTGTTTTGAAAGCTTAACTCCTAGGATCTCCCCAAGATTCATTTCAACATAATTTCTGGGATCTGTGTCACACCTACAAAACTTTCCCTTTATTTTTTCAGCTGCTGAGTTGCGTTACATCTCGTCATGTCCCGTCGTGTTCAATAGCATTATTGTCTCCAGAAATGATGGGATAGAGCATGACTTAATCTGTTTTGAATGATGTGACACAACGTGACATATGTCATAAAATCGTTGTCACCCATCAAAAAAAAAAGTGACAGATCAAATTCAAACAAAGCTGACCATATACTTTTAGTGGCTACCCAATCAACTAAAAAGAAACATTTCAAATTGGGAGCCAAATGCGTGGGAGTGTGACTCATTTTTGGGTCACACTCATGCCTAACTTGGCTTTTTACATTTCTTCCACATTTCTTCACACTGGATTATCCATTTGACGGGGAGGAAACACATTCAGTTCATTTATATTTTTCAGTCTGTGCATTTGTCAGTCCATTACTTCTAAATAAGTTCTTCTAGTCCTTTTCATGAATCTTCCCCATTTACCTTCTCTTCCTGGATGCATTTGAGTTGTTACCAGGTTATGAAAGTAACAGTGTACAGAAAAGCTGAATTTGTCATCTTGCAGTGTTGTGCAAGACAAACTATGAAGATAATTTGTTGTAATTCTACATTTGAAGAACATGCTATATATTCAGAAATATATAATTTTAGTGCATTTGTCAGTCCATTACTTCTAAATAAGTTCTTCTAGTCCTTTTCATGAATCTTCCCCATTTACCTTCTCTTCCTGGATGCATTTGAGTTGTTACCAGGTTATGAAAGTAACAGTGTACAGAAAAGCTGAATTTGTCATCTTGCAGTGTTGTGCAAGACAAACTATGAAGATAATTTGTTGTAATTCTACATTTCTACATGCTATATATTCAGAAATACATAATTTTATTTCCACTACACATATTTGCTCATTAAACATTTCTTATAAGAAATATAACACAGGAGGGAGAAAAATGAAAAGAAAAAAAAAAAAACAAACTTTGCCATGTAAATGAAGTGCTGCATCTCTGACTAAACCAACATCAGTGTGGGAATGAGCCCAAGCAGCTTTCCAAGACTGGAGTTGGGACAACTGGCAAGGTTCAGTAAGTGGTACCAAAGCATTACCCTGGTGTTATTTGTAAAATCAAAGAGTGAAGCCATTTCCAAAGGGGAAAAGCAACATCCTTCAGTGAAGGGATGTGAAAGATGATGTGGGTGCAATCCATTGTTGTGATCACATAAGGGAACCCTGAAATGTCATAAAATCCCACTCTGATCTGTTGTCACTACTGTTGGTTGTATGGAAAATTAACACATTTAATTAACTGCCTGACCAAAGCAGCTGTTACCTTATATAAAACCTTGAACATTGATGCCCAGCATATCCCACTTGGTGTTCAAATGTGCCAGTGGCATAAGACTGATTATGGTTTTACACCAAATGGCACAGCAGGACTCCTCTTGCAACACACTGAAGTCAAGATCTTCCTTAAATTCTTCATGGGGCTTCATCATTCATAATGATGCTCCAGCCCAAATTGTTTAATAATATTGTTATTCAGGACATCCAACAAGATGCACTACAAGCAGAAGAATATGTCCTGGCCAAACCAACTCCTTTCTCTGCCTTTGTTTCTGACATCTGAATGTGTTCCTACTGCCTAGACCGTGGGTAGGTTTGGTGTGTGATTTCCATCAGAGTACTACAAGTAGTATTTTATTTATATTTCATTTCTATCATTTATGGCAGATGGTTACTAGCCTTAAATTTTTTAAAAAAATATCTTGACTGCAGAATTTCAAATTAAAAATAAACTGTCCATGTCAGAGGCAACTTTAAGTTCAGCTATTTTTACCAGAGTTGATTGGGTTTTGTTGTAGTGCATGCAAGTTTGGATACGTGCAAGCATCCATAATTATACAGAGTTTTCTGATGCTTGGAAATACTTTTCTCTTATCTACCTCTCTGTATATAGATTTCTGTGTCTACACATTTAAAAGGTAAACCTTTTCTGCATAGCTGAAATATCTACTAATTATTACATTATTAAGGAGAGAGTCTTGTATAGAGCTGACTATTTCCTAGGTGCAATTCAAGTTAGAAATCAAGATTTGGAATACAGCAACTTCTAGACATGGAGAATTTTCTCTTTTGATATTTTTACTGCTAATTATCTTTTCATTCCCCTTTCTATGCTGTGATAGCCACAAATGTGTGGCACCTAGAGAGTGTATTCTATACACAGAAGAGGACAGTTTCTCAGCCAGTACAAACTGGCACAGCCCCATTGATTTCAGCAGAAATATTTAGCCTTAATGTGTGGCCATTAAATAATATCTAACTTGCATACAGTGTTTTCTTCCATAGGTTGCAAATCGTTGTGAGAGAAATAGACCCCAATCCTGCAAACACTTATGTGTGTGTGTAACTACACATATGGGAATAATCCCATTAAATCAATGGGATTACTCGTGTGCATAAAGCTAAGCATGTGTGTAAGTGCTTGCTGGAGCTGGGCCTGAGGGAGAGGACAGGATTTTTGAGCCATTTGTAGAGTGGGTGTGAGTGTTCATAGTCCAGTTTTGTGGCTTCAAATGCTTCTTTCAAAGAATTCAGTTGTGAAGGAAGAATTTCCCCTCTTTTCCCTCAAGTCAAGACATTTTAAGAGTCTACAAACAAGCTACTATTATAGCACAAGACTCACTTCTAAGGAGGTCTCCATGAAGCTGAGCAAACTGGTTAGAGTATATCAATTACCTGACAATTCTGGCGTGTTCTCTGCCTGCAAAGTCTCCTCACCTATCTTTTCATATTTGCAAATTTGTGTGAACAAATTTGAATT
Organism: Merops nubicus; assembly: GCF_000691845.1. NCBI lineage: Eukaryota > Metazoa > Chordata > Aves > Coraciiformes > Meropidae > Merops > Merops nubicus. Next base: position 5,896 of record NW_008611823.1, on the reverse strand, counting down.
TACAAGTTGTAAACTGCATGCAGTGGTTATTCACGTGGGGTGTTTCTGGATGATCTCAGGTGGAAGGACCTAGGAGGGATAGAAGTTTGAAAATGCCAAGAAGCAAGTAGACATAGCAATTATGAACATGAGGAAAAAAATATCCATATGTAAAGAAGAAACATTTCAGCTAAGGCAGGAGGTGTAAAATTTCCATGTATAGGTAGGAGATGGTTGAGCCAAGAGTATTTTGGGAAAAGAGCAATAATAAAGGCAATACAGTGCTCTTCCTGGGAAGTCCTATTATCTGGGCAGGGAAAAGCTCAAGTTTCCATCAACTTGATATCAAACAAGGACAGATCCCAGTTCTATAACTGGATCATGTGAAGAGCATCTCCTTCATCCCCCAAAGATCAAGAACTAGTAACTGACACTGGAGAAGCTCAACTTACCCTTAGACCACTTCAATATCTAGTGATATCTATTTTGCTATTTATATCACTGAATGAACTGGCAATTTATATCACAGTTTCTCAGATCCTCAGGGTCTGGAGTAGACTTTTGGCAATAGCCTTTAATATAAACGTAAAATGATCAAAAAAACAAATATTGCTATGAAATATTGCTATGAAATATCAAATAGGAAAGTACATGTGCATTCAGATATAGATATAGATGTTATAGATTATAGACATAGATATAGACATAGATATAGATGTAGATAGATATAGATATAGATAGATATGGATATAGATATATGGCATTTGAACCCTGATTCTTCATGTTCCTATCAAAGCTGTTGACAACAACGGAGAGAAATATGTGACTGTAAAAAGCATAGGGACTATAATAAGCTTGACCCTTATATATATATATTACAGAAATGAAGCTGGAAGATTGTGTGTGGTCTTCCTCAGATGCCATACTCAAGATTTTTATTGCAAACAACTTTCTTCAAACATCCATTTAACATGCCTCCATCTGTCAAGCGCTGTTTTCCACAGCAGTGTTAATGTGCATGTGCCCCCTTCCACTTTGGTAGTTCACACCTTTAACTAGGGCTGGAGCCAGAGTGCAATAAACAGGCTTCCACAGTTTTGAGCATAAAAGGCTCAAAAATGTGAGAGACACTTCATCAAAAAAAAAAAAAAAAAAAATACAAAACAAAAGACCAAGACAGAGCAATTCCTAGGTTTGAAAGGTGGGTGTTAAAACCTTTCCTGCAAATACCTCTCCTAAAGAGTAGGAATGATGAATAATAGCTCAAAACAGAGGATAGAAAGTAAAATCTGATGGGAAGGACACGTTCTCAGGGTGAATGAAGAAATGCTTGGCTAACTCCTGGCCAGGTGTTGTGTCTTAACTTGTTTAAAAATACTTCTGGTTGTGTTTAATTAGTTATGACAAAAGATCCTCCAAGAATGTATCACTTCAAGCTTTAACTTTACCTACAATATTTCAACTGTTGTTGGGAAATGAAGTATCAGTGAGACATAAAAACCTGAGAAAATATAGTATGAAAGTCACTGCCTTAATGAAATATTAAAAATGCATCAGGAATACTGTTCTGGCATTAAAAATAAACAATAACATTTCTTCCTAGTTACGGTTCACTTCAATTCTTTAAAAATTAATTATTACCTCTTTAAATATTTGATTACATTAGATTTGGATGGGTTATCGCTATCCACAAAATACACGTTGCTGTGTATAAATTTGCTTTCTTCAGTTTCTGACATGTACAGGCATGTTATATGGTTGTTTGATTATTAGAAAACTAAATCCAATGACTCTGTTTTGGCAGTTTGCAAAACATGTACTACTGGATCCTGTCGCTTTGAATGAGAATGCAGGATTATGTTAGAAATCTCTAATAAAAGAGGAAAAGGAAAGCAGCAAAATGACATTCTAGGATATGTGGGATTTTCATTCTATACTGTTTGTGATTCTATGATATTTTGGGATCGTATCTTATCGTGTTGCTTTATCTCACACTCTAAAAAGGCCACACTATTTTTAATAATGGTTAATTAGGATTTGGGGAATAAAAGCTTAGAAGTCAAAAGAAATTGCTGGGCATGTAAAGTCTATTCTGCTCTCAGTGCATGAGGACTTCTAACTACTTAGACAGAAAGGGGAGAAAAAACCCTGTAGCATGCCCTAAGAGAGGCAAGACAATTATTTCTCAGGTATTATCATAAAAGTAAATCAGTGAGTCCAACTGGCTAAACAAGAAGCGTTGCTGGGTGTGTGCAGTCACTGATACAGCTATAAAATATTCCAGTGAAACACATAGATGATAAAGGTATTCAATAAGAAGAATAATTTTAAAAGTTCTTTCTGTCTTCCCTTTCTTCTCATATTTACAGGGAGAATTAGGGTTGCTGGGTCCATTTTCCCATGCCTGAAAACAGAACAATAGGAAAAGTTTCCTCAGTCATTTTCCTTCTCCCCTGCTAGAGCAGAGGGGTTTAGGGTTAAGAGAAAGGTTCTCAGTCCTTGGCCTCTGCACCAGTACTGCTAACAGGAAAACCCAGAGGGGAAGGGTTTGTTTTGGCACTGGGGATGAGGACACATACCAGCTAGCAGTGAAATCCAGAGTCACAGTTCACTCTGCATAGACCAGCAAGGAGTCAGAAGGAGTTTTGGTCATTAGAGACCAGAACCAGATTTAAACATGTGATACAGGAGATAAAAAAATAATTTATACTGCATTTTCTAAACCAAAGTCACCTGTATTTTACTTATCAAACTCGATTATTTAATAACTAGTATGTCAAGAAAAAAAACCAGACATTGGCTTCATGGCTGAAACAGCTGAAAAGTTGTTTAAATACCTCTATCCCTGCAGGTACTTAAAAACCCATATAGCTGTGATGCTGAGGGACATGGTTTAATGGTGACCTGGCCCTGCTGGGTTGATGGTTGGACTTGATGTTCTTAAAGGTCTCTTCCAACCCAAACGATTCTGTGTTTCTATGATGCATGTATGTTTTTTGAAGTGGCACTTTACTTGAAATCAAATACTCTGAGGTTCACAGTGGGCTTTCCATTTTATGCTTCATCCAGAGAAAAGTGGATGAGTTTGAATCAAACAAGAAACAAAAAGATATATAAAAAATTGAGTAAAGCTATCTAAAAAATGGTGCAAAACTGAATTGATTGGAAAAGTCATGATTTTTTTCTTCCAGATTTAAAATAGAAATCTTTGATGAAAAATACTGGTTTGTTTTTAATGATAGAATTCAGGGGTTTTCTAATGATGTATGCCTCAAAATACTTCACAGAGCATTGAGAAGAAAGAAATAAAAATGAGGTTTACACTGGAATCAGACTAAGTGCCTTCAGATAAGTTTAGTGGTGGACTTGGCAGTGCTGGGTTAACAGTTGGACTAGGTGATCTGAAATTTCTTTTCCAACAAAAACGATTCTCTGTGTTCCTCCACATCCGTCATCAGGATCCCATCCTTTTCTTCACTGGCTGTGCAGAGTTCAAGCTTCAGACTTCAAACATCTGTGTAACAGCTAAGGTGGGTAGGATTTCCTGACTCATTATGCATCCTTCTGTTCAGGAAAATGCCCAAGTAAACCTCAGCACTCCTTTGAAGGAAAGTGCCCACCACGAGCTGTGCTTTTTATTACCTAGACCTGACTGCAGGAGCCAGCTCTGCATGGTGCAGCTTTACCTTCCACTTCTTTTTCAGCCTGAGATGCCTAACTTTACAGAAAGATTGAGTTATTGGCACGAATTGCTCCCATCTATCAAAGTAGCACAGGCTTCTCAAACTAAAATAGAACTAGAGTGGACTGAAGAGGTTGAATGAGGCATTCATCTACCCTTTGCTCTGAAGTAGAGACGCCCAAATAATAACAGTGAAATCCGGAGGAGTATCAACTATCTTGTGGAGAATGAGAAAGAAAGTGCCTGGAAAACCAGCCTGCAGATTGAGCTCTCTTCCTGCTTCAGAGTCATCCTCGGGTGCTTCAGCTCAACAGCTATAGACAGAGTTGAGGCACTCAGAGCAGTAGGGCAGGAAGCTGGGCAAAGGCAATAGTGCAGGAAAAATGTTTTCATGATTATATGTGTAATAATCTGAGCCCTATCTGCAGATTTTGATTTTGCTATTCAGTAAAGTTGGGTCCATGAGGGCAATTTGTAAGATGAGTTGGGGGGCTCTGTGGTGTGTGAGAGGCAATGGGGAGAGCTGGACTTTGGCCAAGAAACCTGCACAAAAGTGGAAATATGCTGTTCCTGTTTTGGGAAAAAAAAAATCTAAAAAAAAAAAAAAAAGGGAAAAGGAAAGGAAAAAATAAAAAAGCAGCTTTGGATGGGAAGACTGTTTCCACAGCCAAGAAGAATTATTTAAGTTGGCTAATAAAACACGGCCAGTTGATCCTTTGCCTTTCATATTCCTACTTGCCTGCCTCCCTCCTCCTTGGGACTGTCTGAAGAAAAGGAAGGAGCAGACAGATGTTCCTGGCCCGTGCTGGTGGGAGATCAGGGGCACATCTGAGCTTCTTGTCTCTCTTCAGAGGCACCCAGCTGGGAATCATGACTCACAGCTGGGTCACAAGGTTCTTGCCATCAACCTGGGAAGATGATGAATTCTCAAAACATTTGGAACTGCAAAAGAAAGGGAAAAAAAAAAAAATAGCAAGAACAAATTTATATGAAGGAAAGGAAAATTTGTTCCTCCTCTCTGCCACTTCTGTTGCTTTTCCTTGTCCTTGGAGAGACAGGCTGGTAAGGAGATGGATACCTTGTCCCCTGAGCTCCTACAGCTCCCAGCAGTGGGCCAGCTTCCAGCTGTTCCATGTCCATGCCTACTTGAGGGCAACAGAAAAAAAAGAACAAGAGACAGGACAAAATCCACTCTGTTGATGCTCAGTAGAGCCCAGCTTTTTTGCTCTACAATTTCTGCACAAGACCAGCATCCCTCCTGCAAACATGACCCCAAAAGCTTATGTAGGGGTGGCCAAGAAGGATCCCTTAGGATCCTGGGATTGCAGTTGCCCAGGGACACTGGAGGTTTAGGTTAAGGATGCAGTAGGGGTTATGATGGTCTCAGCCCCCATTGGCCTGCTGGATCCTGATGCCTTCAGCAGCCCAAGAACTCTTAGATCCAGTTTACAAAGATGAAATAAAGCCACTTAAGTTCAGCTGTTGCTTATTCATCCAAACCATACATACAGTGCAAGATAACGCCTAACAGTGGCTACTGGTGTTGTTCAGCTTGTCATGGGTTTGTCCTCAGAGTGAAAGCTTAGAGGATTCTGCTCCACAAGTGCCAGTAGTTAAGGGAAAGGAAATTTGTTCTTTAGTCACAATGATAGCAAAATTCTAGGTCTTTGATGAAGAGATGGCTTTCCAGTTTGTGGGGGACAACGCAAAGCAGAGTGTCCACAGTATCATGAGATACCAGGAACCAGCAGAAAATATAATTAGCTACAAACTGCCAAGGGACCACAAGCCAATAAACTCAAAGCTTTTCTTCAGCAGCAAGGACCACACAGGCTGACTGTATCAAGTGCAAGCTGGACCTGCTATGGTCTAAGGAAAAAGGGGTTGAAAGCAAAGCAAGTATGATTGTAGGTTGGAGGAACACTACAGGAGTTGATGAAGAGTCTATATTGTGCAGTAGGACAACCAGTGAAAAAAAAAAATATGAGAATTTGCAGTGTCACGTGGATCATAAAGAAGGAAGGGGGAAGCACAAAAGGGACTGGGTTTTAGAAATGTTGCCAGGAAAAGGAAGGAGCTGATGAACAAGAATGAAGACAAGAGTGTTACCCTTTCATTCCTAAAGGGTACTTTTCATCCAGCTCATCACAGGACAGTAAATGAATGGCCCTGTAGTACAACTTACTACATGGCTGATGTAAATGACTTAAAATACAGCAGCTACCTATTTTTTTT
>NW_008611822.1:0-16742 GCF_000691845.1 Merops nubicus | reverse complement strand
TTCTATGATTCTATGATTCTATATTCCCATGGAAGAGAGCAGAAAGGCCTGCGGCTTCCTTGCAGAGTCTCTCTCATCTTCCTGAGATGTGATCTTACCCATACAGGAGTGCATGTCTAGATTAGAGACACTGTGATTGCAGACAGCACAAATTACTGGCTAAATATCATGCTTGCTTTAGGCTTGGGACCAAACTTGCAAAAGGCATCAGTTCCCAGGTCTCCCTTGAGACCACAGATACCAAGTTACAGGATATAGATACAGAGGACCTCAAGAAAAAAAAAAAGAAGAAGAAGAAATTTTTAAAAAGTTCAGAGCTACTGAGCTTTTGGGAAAGGCACTTGTGTTCCTGTGAATCCATGTTTCTCCTGTCTGATGCTCAGAGAGACTGACACTCCTTTCTGTGGGCTGGACCTTTCCCTCTGGCCAATCTGGGGCTGTCTGCCATGTTTCTCTGCAACTGGAAATACACTGTGCTTTGCTGTGGATTCTAGAAGTGTCCCGAGAGTTGAAGAACTGCAGTCTAGATGGGCAGAAATGTGGACAAACCTATTTTTATATCCCATCTTTTTGCGTTGTTGTTTAAAACAACTCACTAACAGATCACAGATGTGGTGGTTTCCCTCTGTTACACTGATGTTTTGAAAGTCCACGTCCTCCTCCTGGGTGGATGAAACATCCCTCTGAGCCTCCTTTCTGGAGTTCAGTTCAAAGCTACCTCCTGACTGAACAAAGAAAAGATAAAGTGGGACTGAAAGAGTCCTGCCTGCAATAGCCTATATTTTCCTTTCTGATCTGTAACACCTTCAGCTTATTTCTCAGGATGATTTGGAAAGGCTGGTAAGAATCCAGTAGAGTTTGGCTTTTCTTTCTGTTTAAAATGTGCCTGCTTAGAACCCAGTATGATGCTTGTGAGAGTACAGTTTTTTTAATGAGTCTGAAACAATTTTACAGCCTGAGTATGCCACTTGGGCAGATCAATCACTCAAACAGATGCTATTCCTGCAATTAACTGAAGCACATGCATTTATCTGCACAGGGTCTGGACGAGCAGAATAAACACAGTGCAGTGAGGAAGGCTAGACTGTCATAAAAATAGCAACCATCTTTCAGAATCAAAAATTTCAGTGAACAGAAAGCAATGCTAGGCTGAAGAAAAGTCCCTGGCATTTAAGGCTGTGAGGCCCTTTATTAGTCTTCTTACCGGAGAACTGTGCGTATATTCCATGACAAACAGTCCAGAAGATCTGGATGTAAACTGAGAAAACACCTTTTAACCCTCTTATTTTATATGCAGATGTCTCTTTTAAAGACATGCAGCATTCTGGGTGGATGTGGATCAGTAAATGGAGAATTTGCAAACAAAAAAACAGGACAAAGGGACAGAGAGGAGAAACTCAGCCACTCCCCCGATGCAGTTGGAGCACCTGTGCAAATCTGAGCACAAGCTCCAGGTACCAAAAGGCACGAAGGGTGCAAGCGCTAAAGTTTATTTGGGATGCTAAACTCCAGAACTGGCAAGGAATCCCTAAGAGGAGATTCTCTTTCCCAGAGGCATCCCTTAAAAAAGAATGCTTGTGTTTAAACAAATCAGTTTGTTAATAAAAAGAGAAGACCACGGATTTTACAAAATCAAGCAAGAAAAATCAATACTTTAAAGTATTATAATCCTCCTACCTCTCATAATACATTTCAATTGTTATACAGTTCAAGGTCAAATCCTTTATCCTGTCTTGATCTACATCTGATCCACCATTTTTGCTCCTAACTTGATTACCCTCAAAGGAAACAGTGAAGTCAACAGAAAAGTAAGATCTGGTTTCTTCTTTATTTAGTCCTAAAGTAAACCACAAAATATGCCACAGTAAAAAAATCACAGTTACTTCCTGAAATTAGGGTGTGTTCACAAATGGAACCAAATGAATAAAGAAACAAAGGTGAGCCCTTCCCCTTTTTCTGTATGAATTCCTCAGCCCACACCTCACATCTCTAGACTCCTGGGAATAATTATCATCCTTCCTGTGAGTGTAATTAAGTGTTTGCAAGAGTGAACCAGGAAAACTGATGTGACATTTTGTCAGATCATCAGCTGCTGTTTGGGTATTGCCACTGGGCAGCTCCTGGTTCGTTGCAGCCTGTTCTTACCTTTAGCAGGTGATATGGTATTTTAGATTAGCTTTATTCCCCTGAGAATAACACTAAAAGTATAATACTGAGGACATTAGCCACCTAAGCTGTTTCAAACCGCATCTGGTGATAGATTGAAGATCTGTTAAGTTAAAGGTCTCAACATCTGAGTTCCTGAAAGTTCCATTGGAATCAGCGCCCAGCCTGGGTGGGCTGTGGGAAAGGCCAAGCATTCTCAGACATCATGATCCATCAGGAAGCAGGCACAGACCCACCACAAGCCAGGCTTCACCAGGTAACTACTCACAAATGCTTGCCATTTCCCAAGCATTACCTTTCAGCCCAACTTTTGGATGTGGATGATGGAAGAATAACATTCTGCCTGCCTCAGAGTTAAGTTTTAATGCTTGTGATAAACCATACAGTTACTTATATTGTACATACACAAGGTGCTTTCAATCCCCTGTGTGGCCTCCAGGAGAAGAGTGATGCTCTCTCCCTTGTGTCTCCTGGCTTGGCAGGAATTTGGGTTTGACCTGCTCTCAGGAGGATGTGCCTAGCTGTCACCTAGAAACCTGGAGCTGGATTTTGAAATGAAGAGGTTTGTGGTAGGATATTCTGATCTCTTTTTGCATCTTTCTTTTGACTGGATGAAGCTGATTTAGAATGAGAAGCAAATAAATGGGAGTAAAAAGCTGTCCTGTTATTGCACAGAAGGGGCCAGCAGAATTAGGACAGCCCTAAATGGCTTGAAAGAAACATTTATTTTCCCCTAGAGTCTTTGAATTTTTGGTGGAAAGACCAAGTGATGGCCTCCAGGAGAATCCATAAATCAGAGCAACACCAGCTCTATTATACCATATCACTCTGGGGCTGGTGATGCACAAAGGTACTTCATTTCAGTTCTGTATTTTACTGGAAATCATTTACTTTCATCAGTCTGGGTGTGAGAGACATCCCGTGGAGGAAAGGCTAATTCCTCCTGACTCACAGACCCAAATTAGAAGCCTTCTTAGAGAAGCCCTCAGTGGTCCTTCTTTTTTTCCATGTTGCTTTTCCCCAGTATTCTTTATCTAAACTGTTAATTTTTGCTGGTGGAAAGATATCCTAAATGAATATATTTGTAAATCTGAAGCTATCCTTATCTCAAATTAGTAGATTTAGGCTGAGTGGGTTCTTTATCAACCAGCATGACATTTTGTTCCCCTTAAAGAAGGTCATCCTACATTAATGAAAACAGTATCTGTAATTCAGGTCAGTCTAGGATTGTTTTGCTGAAAAATTTCTGGAACCAGTTTAAAAACAGTTTATCTTTTGGGTTTTATGCTCCTTAAATCGTTTCTGACAGTAATATCCTGATCAGCCCAGGATTCTGCATTTTTCCCTTTCAAAAGTGCACAGCTAAAAACGAAGTTTTAGGGCTATTTCAAAGGTAAAATATGTAAATCACTAAATTGGAAAAACACATGATTGCAAATTAGTATGAATTATCTCTGAGGACTGGCAAATTTGCACACCATTAATATGCAAGTAATCCAGCCATTTATGTGCAGTGCATTATTATTTTGACGACTTTTACAAAAGAATGCCCTCTGATTGCTGTCTGCACAGCTATTACTGGCTCACAGAAAACACTGAGCCATACAGCTAGATATTCTCAGAACAGTGTTGCTGGATGCAAAAGGAAAACCCCTTATATGAATTAAAAAAAATATTATTGTGCCATGGAATTGCAGAAGAGTTTAAAGAGAAAGACACTGTGAAGAGCTCTTCATTTCACAGAATAGTTGAGGTTAGAAGGGACTTCTGCAGATCATCTAGTCCAACCTCCTGCTCTCATGCTTTCTAGAACCATGTTGAGCAGGGTTTGAATACCTCCAAGGATGGAGACTTCACAGCCTCTCTGGGCAACCCATCCCACTGTTCAAGCACCCTCACAGTAAAAAAACAAACAACTTTTTTTTGCATGATAGAATAATTCCTGCATAATTAATAATGTATTATGCATAAAGATTTAAATCTTTAGCATAATACATTCATGTATTATGCTAAAGATTTAAAGCATATTAATTTTTAAAGGATGTATATTTAATGGTTTCTGTTGCCTGGAGCAGACTAGTATACTAAGGACTTTCAGAGGAGACATGAGGACAAGAAAACCCCAAACAAAACATGAAAGGTCTCTGCAAGGCTGCCCAGGGTAGCAAGCAAGTGGTGAAAATGAGTCCTACCCACTGATACTAGCTAAGCCAGTGGCTCGCTGCATGTCTTTCGGGGCTAGGCCTGCTGAAGGGTGTCCTGTCAACAGCACATGTGCTCCTCCACGACTCCCAGCAGGACACACAGAGCTGAATTAGACACTCGCACCTGCTCCCTCATCCTGCACAGACAAAGCTGGAATCCCGGGGTGCATTAAGAAGAGTGTGAGCACAAGGTTGAGGGAGGGTCTCCTCCCCCTCTATCTGTTGTATCCAGCTCTCAGCTCCCCAGTTCAAGAGAGACAAGGAACTGATGGAGAGAGTCCTGGAACCCAGGAAATTCCATTTACATGTAAGGAAATGCTTCTTTCCTTTGAGGGTGACAGAGCCTGGAACAAGCTGCCCAGAGAGGTTGTGAAGTCTCCTTCTCTGGAAAGATTCAAAACCCATCTGGACATGATCCTGGGCAACCTCCTCTGGGTGACCCTGCTTTGGCAGTGGGGTTGGACGAGGTGATCTGCAGACACCCCTTCCAATCTCTACCATGCTGTGATTCTGTGATCTAAACAGGCCATCCAAAAAACGCCAACACCTTGCATGGGGAGCTGCCTCATGGGGACAGAGAAAACTCCCAATTGCAGGAAAGAGCATTTATGCTGCACCTTTCAAAGGAAGTTATGGGATTAATTTGGCACTGTATGTGCATCACCCTTCATTTGGGAGCCACAGCCCAGCTCCTGTATGTCTGACCTACATGTCTGAGTGTTGCCATTGGCATATTTATTGGAGCTACAGGAGATACAGGCTCAGATCCTTCTTCCACTCTGAATTTGCACAGGTTGATCTGCCAGACTAGTGGCCTCGCTGCTGGACGTGGACTTGATGTCAAAAGAACAAGGCTAAAAGTTTATCAAGAAGGTTTCTTTTGGGACATGGTTGAGGCATCACAGAAAGCAGTTAAACTTGAATAGAATGGGAAAGAAAATGTCTTGTGTTTTCTTTTGTTTAGACATAAAATAATGAAATATGTAACTTCTGGACCAAAGATGAGCCAAGAGTGTAACCAAAAGTAACCTTGGGTGATTACAATGCTAAAATGCACCACCCTGAGGTACTAAGGAGCTAATTAGGTAACCTGCCTAAAATGTTTTCATTATTAGACAGCATACATATAGATGTTGTAGGATGAGTAGGGAAATAAGACTGACCAATCAAGTGTCTCATGCTAATACAAACATAACATAAACATGGTGTGCCTTGCAGTGCTGGGTGTGCTGGAATGAGGTGCCACCTCATTCTGCACAACACAAAGACAAATAGCTCGACTCAGTGTGTGGATTGGCATTTTGCCCACTGCTTGAAGAGCCCTTATTAGGGACAACAGTCTGTCAGCCTCAGCTTCCAGAATTGCACTCCCTGGCTTAGACCCAGCTCACCAGATGGAGAGAAAGGAGGACAACTTTCCAGTCTAGCTGCAAGGGTCCTCTCTGTGGAGTTTGGTTTTGGGTCTCACTGGAATACATGCTAAAAAGGAAAATGAAAGTATTTCTTATTGATTCTCAGGCCCTTGCGTGTTTAGTGACTTCAACACAGCAAAGCATCACCACCTCCTCTGTACAAGGAATATGACATTATGATACAACAATGAATGCTTTCCACACAGGGGAAGGAAGGGACACCTGCTATCTTTCTCACAGACACAATGCAGTAAGTAGTGAGGTTATTTTTCTGGTGTGTGTGGTTTCAGGTCACCTCAGGGGAAGGTTTTGAACCTGGACTTCTCACAATTTGGGCAACAGCAGCAAGTGCTGGGCTGTCAAATGAGAAAACACTCCTCTGCCCTGTGTCAGGCCAGGGAGGCCTTATTTCAGGAGGACATCCAGATCTGTGATTCACAAATGAGAGGCTTATCTCTAACATCATTTGGTGTTTCTGCTGATGGCCACCTCTCCAGAATGGTAGCTTTTTGAATCCTGCTCTTCTGCACTCAGTTCTGCTCATACACACGCAGGCACCTCGTCCCCAGCTCAGACACTGGGCTCTAGGGGCCATCACTGCACCTCAGTGCAGCACGTAGTGATGCTGGTCACAGGGGAGACCACAGCCTGTTGTGGATCATTGCTATTTTCAGCTATGACAGTAATTATTTAAGAGCTATTAACGTTTGTTTTGGATTCCAGTCCTGTACTTTTAATTTCAACTTTGTGGTTTGGTTTACTTCCCTCATCCAAGATGGAAAACTGCAGGAGCCTTACCTCACCAGCAGATTCATACCCTGATGAACATGAATTGTTCTAGGGCAAAATGTCTATGCCATAGTTACAAGGACTACAGTTAAGCTAACAGATCTTCCACTTCAGAAGATAAGATGGAAAGGAGGACTCTAGCCCGCCAGATGACCAGTACAGGCTTTTTCACAGCATGAGTGACCTGACCCTAATAAGTGCTAGAAACCTGGGTATGGGGTAACCCTGAAATACCACCACCTGTGCCCCAGGGGTACTTTGTGATTTCTGAAAGCAGCAATTAATGAAATTAGTTTTACCTTGGAGAAACTCTCTTGTGAACAAGAGAAACTACTTGAGTTTCTACCTGACTCCTCTTGCAGGATTGGGTCCTGACAGGTCTTAATCTTCCTAATAGGTCCACTGATGAGACACGCACCTGTGTTTTCCTGGACACCGCATTTCTCAAAAGGATTGACATCGTAGGATAGATACAGAATGTAAAAATATGCAGGAGTACCCCTCGCTTAAGTAGTAAAAACACTTCAGTGACAAGAGAAACCCTTGTTATAAAGGATATACGACAAGAAACCAAAATTAACCAGTACAGAAGGCCACAGAGTGAGAATGTTCTCCAGCTTGTCCTAGAAATAATTTTGCTTACCTTTAAAACCAAATGCATATATTTATTACCTCAATTATTTTGATCTGTAACTATTCAGCAAAATACACACTATTTTCCCTACCTAAAAGTATACTGTATTATCAAAGAAGCTGTCAAGAAGACTAGATGCCTATAATGTTGTGGTCCTAAATACCCTGTAATACTCCCATTTCTCTCCCAGAATTCTGCCTCCCTTTGAAATGTTGCTTCTGAATAAAACAGAGAATCAAACATGTTTCTAGTTTTACATCTGCTGTGCAAGAATAACTATTTTGGCAAAGAAAAAGAATGTTAGCTGTCAAGTGATTCAATCCATAGCCATACAGTTTGCACCCCCTGCCCACCCCAAACATAAGAATTAGCTAAAATGAGACTATGAAACGATGTTTTGATCTGTTCAACTAAGCACAACACCTGTTTAGGAGAACAGAAAGAATGTGTTTTCCATCTAAGCTACTGCTTGGTTTGTTCCTAACACCCTATGACACAATCACAAGCTTTAAGACATACAAATGCCACCATGACTAAGTATGAAAAACAGACTTCACCAAATAAACACTCCCAACATTAAAATGTGCTTGGGAGAGATTATATTGACTAAAGAAGGTGAGTAGATTTCCTGATATCAGGACTTTTCCTAGTTTTATATAAGGTGAAGACAATGTCTAACTTCAGATGGACTGTTACCAGTAACAGTCATTAATGATTGACAGCACTAATCACCCAAAGACACTAGAGTACTTGACAAAGCAGCACAATTATTCAACTGGCATGCTGTCCTTTGCAAATAACATATCTTATGATTTCTGACCTTTCTGGAGTTGTTTGTGAATGGTTTCCTATTTTATCAAACAAATCATGATTCATAGCAGTTGCTGAATAATTTAGATGAGCTATGCATGGTCTTGAGTGACTTCCGCATTACAGGCACTTCATAGAATAATGTTTGACATCTCCAAACCCAAAGGATTTCTGCAGAGCTGAGGTTAGCTAGATGATGGGAAAAGCATGCCATGCTCCCCCTGGCTGCTGCTCCAGGCAAAGTGCTTTGGGACACTTCAGCTTCTGCCTGCTCTCCAGATCTCAAATGGGTAGGACTTAGCAAGCTGAAAGGCGATGGTGGTGTAACTGGAGTATCGTTAGGCCTCAACCTAAGGGTGATGTTTAAGGAGGCTTAATATGTGTTCTCTGCCTTTCCTTGGCACACACCTTCTCAATGCTATGCTTTTCTTCACCTCTCTGCTCATTACTTTGGGGAAGAAAGCCTTTACAGGTAAAGCAAATCTCAACATGAGGTGAAAAGGATTCTGCTTGCCAAGGAGCACCAAAACAGGGCTGCTCCCTCAGGGAAGGTGAGCTGGAATCCGAGGGGATCCCACAACCCATCCCACAGTACTTGAGCAAACAGAACAGACATAGAGATGATCCAATCAAGGTTCAGCTCATAAGGCAGTATCACAGCAAGGTGGAAGTTATCTCTCAGATCAAGGTTAACATCATGTCCCTCAATCAACAGGCAAGCCCACACTGACAAGGGACTACCAAGATCAAGCCAGAAAATCAAGTCAGGGTGGAGGTTAATGTCTTAACCCAGTGGCTCCATCACCAAATGGTGCCTGGCTGTCACACAGTTGTAGACTGGCACTCCAGCACAGCTCAAGCAGGTAAGGAACTGGCTCTCAGGGCTGAGCTTAAATAGAGCTTCTGGGATGAGGGTGGAGACCCTAGGTGAGGCTGTTCAGGGCCATTAACACTTATTAGTGCCCTCAGAGCCCTGATGCTGCTGTACTACCTGAATCTGCCCAGTCACCTACTGTTTGTCGGTGTATTATTCATATAAAACCAACCAAATCTGAAGCCTATATGCTTGGAAATCATAATTATGTTATAGAATTGAAACAGGTCCTATCGAGATGTAACCTGGACACGCTCTAAAATGTGGCATCTCCGTGGAGAACATTCTCTTCCTCTTTTGAGGAAGTGCTGGCAATCAGCTCTGTGTAACAGGGCTCTGGCCAAATGTAATGGTTTGAAACCTGCTGCCCCTGGTGGGTGGAGATCTGAAACCCTAAACCAGGTACAAGCCTGAATGAAAGGGGCGTACACCTGTCCTATTCCCACTCCCCTTTTCCTGTCTTCAGGACTTCCTGCCAAGGTCTATAAAAAGGGGAGAAAGGCACGCCTCCTCTCTTCCTTTTCTCTCTTGCTCTTGCTCCTTTGACCTTGCACCTGGGCACACGCTGCTCTGCTGCTCCCTGTGCTACACGTGGCCGTGGCCATCTTGGAGACCTGGGCCTGATCTGCAGACTCTCCCCTGCCTCCATCCACGTCCAAGGATTGTGCATCCAGCTTCAATCCACCTCAATCCAGCGAGATCCAGCACTGGGGAGCCTCAGCATAGCATTTGGGTTTTGTATATTTGGAAGTTTAATCTTCCTTACCTTGTTGTTCCTACAACCCCCCTTCCCTGTTAAACCCCTACCCTTCTTCCTTTCTGTACCCTGTTAAACCCCTTCCCTTCTTCCTTTCTGATCCCTGTTAAATAATATATTTCATTTTGTTAATCTTCAATTTGGTGCAAGGTTTTCATTACCCCTGCCTTCCTTATTTACCTCTCTATCTGGGAAACTGAGGGATAAGGGAGGTGGGACACAGTTCTGCCTTCTAACCGGGACAGAACACCAAATTTTGTTATTAGGAAAAAAACTGTGATATATTTGCAACCTCTCACTATCTCCCCGTGCAGTGTAATGTTTCTGGGGTGTTTATGTTGTTAACCTGCAAAAACCTCATGGAGAGCATGCAAGAATGTGTCTGTGTTAGCTCTGGGTGAAGTAGGTCCTTGCATCTTTGTGGTAAGACTCGTAAAAAGCAGTTTATTCACTTTTGCTTTTTGACACTTTTATAAATCAAGGTGCAATAATGTCAGAGGGAAAGGCTTTTTAAGAAATGCAAATGGAGATTAAAAATAACTCATGGAGTTATTTAAATGTCATGAAGAGAATTTAAAAAGTCTTTAAACTCTGCCTAACACTTTTCAAAAACATTTCTTTTGTAATTCAGTTTCTCTTTGAAAACATATTTGTGAATAAACAAACCTAATTCAATGTATCTGTTAAAAGGTTTTTTTTTTTTAGCTCCAAATTTATTTAATATTTAAACTTTTTTACTACTTGACATGTTGAATGAGATGGCAACTTGCTCTCAGAAGCAGCTACCACTCACATCCAGAAGCAGCAAATGTATAAACCTCACCTAAGGTGGAACATGGGAATAAATGAGGGCTGGGGAATCAGGCTGGTCAAAGACTGGCAGTCACACAGCTTATGGGTCCAAGAGCATAGTTTGTCTCTAGCAACCAGTGTCACACATGGGAACATATAGCTAGAAAAGATAAAAATTTTTGGCAGGCTTCAATGCCACCAGGAAAAAAAAAAAAAGAAAATAAGTTTTAATGTCATCTTGTCTATTCTGGGAGTGTGACAAACTGGTCTGGAACCCTACAAACTTCTAGCTGATTTCTTAAGAGCTAGGAAACCATGTAAACCCTCTGTGCCTTGGTTCCCTACTAGTAAAAAAGAAAGGTGTTCCTTTCTTACATGAAGGAAAGCTTGCAATTTATTTCAGTTCCAGCCTTAGGGTTCTTCACGTTTCTAGATGGGTGAGTTTTCTCACTTCCTATCACTAACACAGTCCTTGTAGAATCATTAATGACTAGTAACATTGCTGATGTTACATACCTGAAAGGACCATTTACAGATATGGTTTATGAAGTTCTGGAGACATGTTCCCCCAGAGCATGTAGCCTCAAGAGCTTCCACATGACAGCAATTAAACCTCAGCTGAGCTCCTGAGGTGGACACAGAGCATCTCCTGGGCTGTCCCCTGCTACCAGAGATGGGAACCACACCAGCAGAGCTGCAGATTTTTGAAACGTCAGCACAGAACAAAGGAAATGGGAGAGATAGACAGAGAGAGAAGGGAAGCTGGCAGGGCTGGTGTTTAAGGAAACGTGGACAGTAAATGGCTCTGAACCTTGCAATGTCATTTAGGTGCTTCTGTACATAAATACCTTTGCAGAGCAGAGAAATAATAAGTAGTTCTCTGCGATGTCCCTGACTTGGTCCTTTGCACCATGTTCTCAGAGACTTGGCAACAAAAAACAAAACATAAAAGCCATTCACCAAGCTGAAAGGAACTATTCACCTGAGATGAATAAAAGGACGACTAAATGAGAAATGACTGAGGATATGAGCTGTGAAGAACTCAATATATAGGTTTCAGAAGCTATGACTACCAAGGGTTAAACTCAGGAGCCACTGTGCCTGTGACAAAACCCCTTCTGCCTTCAAGAGGGCTGTGAAGTCCCCAGGCTTGTGTGCTAAATGGATAGATAATAAGACAGAGTGACATGAAATTCTGAGAGGAGTGTACTTGGGTCATTATCAGAAACAGTTTCCTGATAGTGTCAAAGCAGGCTGAGTATTTCCTCTCAGCAAAAGCAGTGAAAGTAATTTAGGATTTCTGAGGAGTGTATTCCTGTAATTCAAATGAAATGGCCTCCTGGAAATGGACTTGCATTGGCTAAGGAGACGGGATGGAGAAGGCAATTCTTGCTTTAACTGGAATGTCTGTAAAGCGGATATGGAAGGGGAATGGTTTCTTCCCTTGTCTTGCCTTTCACCAACTCTGACAACAACCTCATGTGTCTGTTCTCCACTCTGGTGCTAAATTAATCTGAAAAAAACCAAACTTTAGGGTTCCAAGAATGTGTGACTTTGCTGTCATGTTCTCACCCCTACCATGCACCAGGGTGCACCACTTCTGCACCAAAGTTTTAATAAGACACAGCTTCTTGTACCCGTCCTTCTCACTCTGTTTTGCTACACAGGAGCGTGCTGCTCACCATAAATAATGTTGGTTCACACCCCAGGCAGCTTTCAGGCTTTTGATGAAATCTAGAGGATACATGGCTGTCATTTTTAATTAAGGAAGATAGTTCAGCTTTACAGGTTCAGTAAAGGAGATTTACTGTTAACAGCCCAATAGATTTTAGTATTATGCTGTGTTTGGTTTCTTTGGGACATCTTCTTTTGTTAACTACATATAAAAACAATCTGAGGCAGCATCAGTAAAAAACAGTGTCTAAACACCATAAATTAACATGTTTTCCCCCACCCTTTTAATCACAGGTTAGTTCCACAAAGTATGAATTGTTTCTGTGAGTTAGATGGATGTGTTTAATACGTTGTTTGAAAGACACTTAACAGGAAGGTGGATCACCACCTCCTCTGTCACTGTGATTGCAATGCAACAGAGGATAGAGGATGAGGATCAGGAATAAAGGAAAACTATGTAAATGTTGATGTCTTGGTGACAAACAGTTTATGGCTGTTATACATTACATTAATACTTTCTTTTTGCTTCTTTCTAGACACATCCTCCTTCAGAACATTTGGATAATCCTGGATTTTGTCTTACCTTAAAAATCCACTGTGCTGCTTTAATATCCTCTTCATCTTCATTTTGGAGGGTCTCCTTTGCTTGACAGTGGTCTGCATGGTAGCTGTGAGTCCTGAAGTAGAGCAGAACTTGCCTCCACATTGAGCAGTAAAATAGCTGTTCCTGTATCCAATTTTATGACCCTTCTTGGAAAAGCACCACTTTTATTTAATGATGAAACAAAACCAAATCCCAGACATTGGGCTGAATGACAACAACATAGAGGTGGTCCTTACGCCAATGGGCAAATGCCAGGGCCTCTTGAAGCTTGCCAGTGCCTCCTGCTGCCTCCACAGTTCTGGAGACAAACAGGATTATCTGCTCTCAGATATCTGTGGTGCCTCATCCCCTCAGCATTGTGCCAGCTTAGAGATTAGATTTATGACTTCATAGGTTTTAGTGAGTTGAAAAGGAGGAAGACAGGCACATAGCGGTTGAATACATGTCAGAGAAACAGGCTGTAACAGTTGCAAAACATGTTTTACTACTTCAGAGTGAATGTATTTAATTTACAACTTGAAGGAAGAACCAGCTCAGCACGTAGTTTTACTCTGCAGGCAGTACCAAATGGAGATGTCTGTCTTAGGTCAGTGGCATCTGTCAATCACGTTTTTTCTCACTGACTGAACAGATGGTCTACTGGTAATCCTTCCAGCCCCAATGGAAACAGCACACAACCAGCAGCCATGCCATGGAGAGAGACAAACTAAATATAAAGACTAAGACTCCAGGTAGATTATTAATAGATTACTTCTCTTAGCTTTATAGAAGGCTGACAGGCCTTCTGTTTGTCAGCATTCACTCGCTAGTTATTTTTTGTGCTTTTCAAAATAGAGATGGGAGAAACTCAGAAAAATTATGAGGAATATTAAATTATTTAAAATCATCTTTCAAATAATTATGTAAACATTGTTTTTTATGGTTCTGGTCATTAGCAATGATGTTGTAATGAGAGCTGAGCAAATAATAGTGTTCCTTGTGTGGGAAAGTATTTGGGACCCTTTTAAAGCATCTTCTTGGGGACAGCAGAAAGTCAAACTCAAATATAGGTTAGTGTGCACTGAAAAGAATCCATCCATTAATTTATTCAAAATTTCAAAACAGTTTCAGTTTTAATAACTTTATATTTTAAGTTAGTATTTTTATTTGAGTTGGCTGAAACTTCTAAATGGGGAGCCAAGAGAGCTTCCATTTTAAAAGTGTCTATCTATTTTGAAATTCATTACATCTTTTTCCAAGTTTAAAAATATGTCTAAACCACTATGGGTTTTTTTTCTGCCAAAAGTTTTGACCTCTTGCAAGAAGAGGTGCTTTGGTCACATCTCTGTCTTTTTTCAGAGATATCCAGCAAATGCTGAGGAGAAAAATGAAGAGTATTGGGCTTGAGAAGCTGAATTGCACTAGAAGCCATTGTATAGTAAGAAAGCTGATGCATAAGCTCTGGTAATAAATCTGACTTCGGGAGAGTAACTGCTGAGGTTTAGGTAACCACCCTCTTTCCTGTCCTTTAGTCAGTAGCACTGGGTAGCTCAGCATTTCCTTTTTCATCCAAGAAGCTAGCTCTGTCCTAGTGTTTTCTTGTGAGAGAGGATGAAGTTGAGGATCTTTTTTTAATTTTTTTTTTAAATTATTTTAACCCAGAGGTGGGCTTTATTTCATCTGATACTGCAGCAGTTTCCCAGAGAAGAGCAGCTTCTTCCACACATTCAAGTGCAGAACCCCTTGTCCAGAACACAGCTGTTGGCACAAATCAGCAGAGACTGATGGGGAGGAGGATAGATGCTCTGGGCTGCAAAAACGGGCTGGACACTCTGAAGCACTCCATCTTTCAATACAGAAGTGCATGTTCATGAGACAGAGACACTTGTCCCTACTCCCTAAAATAATGTACTCTATTTTAACTCCAGCTGCATTTATTTGTCAGGGCACTAAATAGTTTTGCATCAGTCTTTCTGTTTGTGTTTCTGCATAGTACTTCAATTCTAATTTTCTGAAAATATAGCATTGTTCTTTCTACCAGGGAAAACATGAAGATGCATTTCTTACAATAAAATGTTGGTTTAGTTTTCTTCCAAAACCACCTCTCCTATTGAGGATAAGATATGTGTTGTTCCTTAAGTGAGCATGCAAAACATAATTTCAAAGAGATGCTGGGACAATCAGCAGATTGCATGGTACAATATTTGCAAAATTGTGGTGTATTAGCTTATACCAGATCCTTTAGGCCAAGATCTTATTAACTTAAGAGAAAAATGATCCAAGTTCTCTGATCTTGAAGTCAGATAAGTCTATATTCATTGCAGGAAGTGGGATTTACTTGCTTAAAAAAAATAATCACAAAGTGATGTTCTCCCACTATGGCACAGAAAATAAAATAAAGATAAAATAAGAGGAGTAAACAAAAAGAGATGAAGCAGTAAAAATCCTGTTCACAGTGGGCCAATCTTGCTATAGTTCCTCAGGAAAAATGCCTAGTGAGGCTTTTGGTATATTCTCAGGTTGAAAAGTCACTTCTGTTCCTTTGAAAGGAAGCTTCTTCTGTGACAAGTCTCCACCCTTAGACAGCAGAAAAAAGAATCTTGAGTCCCTCATTCTCTTGTCCCACAGATCCTCCCTGATGTCTGTGAGGCAAAATGGAACTTTGCTGGGAGAGGTGGATTAAGTGGGAAACCCAGGAGATGAAAACAAGGAGAAAACAGAATTGTAAAATAAGTCCATTCAAAAATTACAAAACTCAGCATTTCCTCTCCAGGACAAGAAGTTAGTTGGGTATCAATTGGTCATCAGAATTCACTGTGATTTGCTCCACTATGTGAGTAATTTTCATTCTTCCTTGCAATATCAAAGCATGCTAGTTTGTTTTGGTGTGTGGGTTTTGTGTTTTGTTTTGTTTTGTTTTGTTTTTTCTTTTTCAGATAATTTGGTCACCTAAAGACATATCTAAATGTCCAGTGAGATTTTTTTTTTCCAAAAGCTATTGTGCTCGTTTGTTCCATACCACTTAAAGGGCCAAAGGAGAACCTCAGATGTGAAGTTTTTTAGCAAAAATGCATCAAAAGGACTAAAAAGTCAGTGACTCTCTTTTTCTTATCTGTAGTTGAAATATATATTTAACATTATTTAAAAAATTAAACATAAAATACAAAATATTAAAGAATTTAAATCATTAGTTCTATTTATTTTATTATGGAGGGAACACAAAAAATTTCCACCAGTGGAAAAGAAGAGCACATCATATCTTCTGAGGGACAACTAGCAGTATTCCTCTTCAGGCCTCAAGACTAGTATAAGAGATAAGGTGCTGGAAGATGCAAAATCTGGGCACATTCTGATATATTTCTTCCTACCTGACGTTAGAGACAGATTATTGTAGGTTCAGTTATTTTTTGAGCTGTTGTCTTTTTCCATACTACAGTACAGTGCTTTGGAGGAAGGGGTATTTTAGATTTTGCAATGTGTTCTTTGGTTTTCCCCATTCCTGTGACACTGAGCTAGTTTCTTTTATTTCTCTGCCTGAGTTTATCTAGAAAACAAGAACTCTCCTACTTAATGTTAGAGTTGTATGGACTTAGTCACTGATACTCAAAAGGGCTTCGAGTTTCATACATTGTAATTCCCTCTGATGTTTCCCTCTTGCACAGGCAGACATTAATTGTAGTTATTTCTTCTTCTCTGCCATAGCCTCTCTCCTGCTATGGAATCTCCTTTGCCAAAAAATAACAGGATTAATTTAGGGTCTGCTGTCCAAGTGCACCCGGCACTTAGTTCTGCGATAGCAGAAACATGTCCTACTCCCACAGTGCACCCACGGGGGCTTCATGCTGAAAGAAGTCATGCTAAGAAGCCCATGGCTATGGCTCACACCCATCCCTCGTCATGCAATGTACATGCTTCTCCTTTCCAGACTGCCCTAGGAGGATGGGTTTTAAGCATTGGAAAAGCAGAAGCTTGAGGGCTCAGAAGATCTGATCTGAATCCTTGGATGAATATCCTTGGGGTAAAATCACAGAGTCACAGAATGTTAGG
>NW_008611821.1:242-7597 GCF_000691845.1 Merops nubicus | reverse complement strand
TTTTTTCCTTTTTTCTTTTTTTTTTTCCGGGGGCTGGTGTTGCTCTCAGCTTTCTCGGCGTTTCGTGTTACCATCAGCGAGGCACCATTGAAACGCGTCTCTGCGGCGGGCTCTGAGCTGCGTACACCTCGGTGGGGGCGAAGCACACCTTTGCTTTAGGCTGTCTTCCTCGGAGCAAAGAGGAGAGGGCAGCAGGGGGTGCGGGAGAGACGGCTGCTTGGCTGGGCCGCCAGCATCGCCCTTATAAGGAATGTAATGCAAGGGCGAATGTCGTCAGCATAGCATTAGCACATTTTTGTCATGAAATGCATTCGAGTCGTAATAGTTGTTTATATTTACAGGGCGCTCCTGAACGCAAACCACATGCCCAAATCACCTCTAGATGAATCTGGAGTTGGTGAAAGTCGGTACTTCTGGCTCGAGTACAGCTTTGGTGACAAGGGCATCTCGGGTCAAAATCAGTTTAGTTTGGTGTTACCTATTTATAGAGATCGAACATCTAAATAAAGTTAAAGAAATGGGACCTTGAATAATCTCGGTGTTGCGAATCTCAGTCTGTTTATTTTTTTCTTTGTTCACATCATTGTATGTTTTTCAGTCTCAGCCTCTTTCTAAAAATATTACTGTATATATACTGGATATTAATATCAATTTAAACATACAAATTTAAGTCTACTCCTCCAAATTTAAGACTACTCATCCGTTTCAAAAGACCTCTCCAATACTTTTTAACAATTTAAATGCCTTACAATATTTTTTACATAGAAAGTTTTTTAAAATTATTTTAATGAGGGTACTATCGACTTTAACAAATGGCTATTTTATGTTTGCTATTAATACCCTTCATATTGTCTTCAAATTAATTAGTATAAGCTTTTGAAAAAATCTCTGCCTATCTTGTGTGTTGAAATCATAGCTACTGTCACCCAGCTGACTTCTGTAGTAGCTAAATGACATAACTATTCTGAAAACTAAAGTGTTCATCTGCACGAATCAGAAAATAGTTGATCTTAATTCTAAAGGACTCAAAGGTGTTCTTTAACATGCTATTTCAATTGATACAATCTTTCTATGATTAGTTTTTCTCTTAAGTAACTTTTTAACAAAAAATATGTAAGCAGATACGTGTAAAAATTCTATTTAGGTACAATACACTTTAAAACACATTCGTGGGTGTTTAATGTTATTAACAACGGTATGGCTACAGAAATTCAAATAAGAAATTATTTCTAAAGCATTTGTGTCTTTTCTTTGTATTTATTTTTCAGCTAAGAGCAAAAGCCTGGCCCTGTTCTCTTTGAAGACAGTGGCAAAGTTCCCACCTATACCCCAAGGATCCGTGAAGTCAGTCAGAGTTTTTCCATGGACTTTGGATCAAGCCCATAGCATGAGTCAATTTAAGTGATTACTTTTCTCTCACAGACATGCACATTGCGTTTGCTTAGATAACTACATTTCGAGGATTTTTATTCCACCCCCATATTCTAGGATCTTAAATGAGGAAATTCTTTAGTCAAAATTTCCTTGAAATGGATCCAGCTCTCTCTGCCCCCACCAAGTTCAAACTTACAGTTTGGGACTTGCTCTAGGTGGCACCACTCTTCCTGTAAAACCACCCCTCTTTCTGTCCCTCTCAACTTTCTGACCTGTCTTCCCCATAACCCTCCAGGAAGTCAAATAAGTGTGCCTGGTTCTCTTGTCTCTTTGGTGAGACAAGAGAACCAGGAGGTTCTTGAAAAGGAGGCATGGGCAATCAACAGAAACCCAACAGCAGCACCAGACATAGGGATGACATAAGAAGAAAGACCTACCCTCCCCACCCTTTATTTCTGTCTCCAACTCCCTTACTTTCCTCACTCCACAGTCTCCTCAACCTCCCTTCAATGAATGTGCTCCAAAATAAGCACTTGTCTATGAGTAGGAATGGCTTTACTGCTCTCTCTTCTAGTCACAGAAAACTCACCCACCCCTTGTCACTCAACATCCACTAGAAGGAAAGGGTCATGGTGGTGGAAGAGGAGGCTGTTTGGGGTAGATTCTAGTAAAACCAAACCAAACCAAAAACAAACACACACACAGCTACCCCTGCCCCCCACACCTGGCCCTGACAGGATCACTTGCTACAAGATCCCCCAAGGACACCAGTGCTTGCAACCCTGCGGACAGCACAGGGCAGGGACAGGAGCAGGCACTACAGAGGGGGGTGATGGGGACCATCCTGCAACTTGGTCACCCCAGGTGCCCCCCCAGCAGCTGGTGCACATTCATATCTGCCTTACCTAGCTCATTCTGCTCAGCCAAGATGAGGAGGGTGGAAAGGTGAACCCCTTGCCACATTTCCAGCTTGCTGTCAGTCCGCTCTACGTGTAGTTTGGCTGCACCCCAGAGCCTGCCTGGGAATCTTCAGTCACATCTGTCTTTGATTACATCTGTTTGGAGCATCTGTTTATGTCTATCTGTGGCATCATAAAGGAATCTCTGAGGCTTGTTCTGTTATGTCATACAGAAAAGAACTGGTGTCAGGGAGTCAGCACTGCAGCGTGGCTAGTGACCCCACAACTGGTGGAGCAGAGCAGAGCAGAGTAGAGCAGAGCAGAGCAGAGTGGAGCAGAGCTGAGACGGGGCAACATGGGTGTGTGAATGTGTGTGTCTGGGTTTTATCCACCCCACACCAGCCCGTGGTTCCACTACCACCAGCTTTCACTGACATTTCATGTGTGAGATCTGCTCACGTGTGTCAAGGAGAGACATTTGTTCCATTCGTATTTCCTCGTTTCTTGCAAATCTCTGCTATCCAAGGCATGAAGAACGCTTACTCCTGGGTAGGCTGGAAGAATTTCTGCAACATTTCTGTGCATTTCCCAAATTTGGACATGGAAACCTGTGTTCCCTGATCCCAGTGCTCCCCGCTCAGGCATAAACCACCAGCACTGTGGTCTCCAGCTGGTGCAGCAGTACTGGCTAGGGGAGACTGGAGGGGAAGCACTGAGGACAGAGATGTAAAATAGACCAACATTTATTTGTGGCATAATAGCAATTCCTTTTGCCTTTTGACTTTGTGGCAACTCTATCTAGTCTCTGAGTACATTAGGACAAAATTAAAACTACTGCTTTGCATGCAAGCAGAACACTGACACTGATATTTATCTAATAAATTTTCTTCTGTCATTAACAATCAAGTAAGTTTTATTCAGCTGAAATAGGTGGTGGAAGGCAATGCTGCTTTTTACCTGTGATTGTGCTGAAATGGTGTGGTTGCCAA
This sequence comes from Merops nubicus, assembly GCF_000691845.1. Lineage (NCBI taxonomy): Eukaryota > Metazoa > Chordata > Aves > Coraciiformes > Meropidae > Merops > Merops nubicus. The sequence goes on along the minus strand of NW_008611821.1, from coordinate 4,335 downwards.
CGCAGTGCTCTTTTTAACCAGATCTGAGGATGTCAATAAAAATGCCTTTAAAAAAAAGAGGGACAATGTATTACTGGGATCCCACAACCAGCTCCTCATGATAGATGAGCATTCTAATTTGAATCATCCTTTACAGAGTGAACAATATGAGGAGCACCCAGTGTGGCCTGTGTGCTACATCTACAAGTACCTGTAAGCAAAAGCAAAATGAACCTTTTACAGCTGAGCAATCTGAGGCAGGGAACTGGCTGACAAACTTGGAAGTCCAAACTCTTGATAGCTCAGTAGTAACTCAGACTGCTTTTAAGACTCACTCATACATCAAAACCCTCAGGCAAAAGAGCCTGACCATAATAATAATGTCCTGACAATCTGAGAAAGATAGATGGAATTGTGACTAACACATTTTATCATGTCCTGGACCAAGCCTAGCCTACTTTACCTGTGAAGTGTAGCCTCCTCCATCAAGGCTGGTGCCTGTGACCTCTGAAGAAGGCTGCTGTTGATTAAACAGTTTTGTTTTCTTACACTGCAAAGCCATAAACCTGCATTTTACCTTTCACTACCACCAGCATTCTCTAACACAGTACAGTAATAGTGCAGGTTTTGTGATCTGATAGGACATAACCTAGTGTGCAGTAAGCATTCAATCAGAGCCTGTTCTCCCAGAATCACAAATAAGTCACCAAGGAAATTGTGGTCATGGCAGAGATTCCCTGAAAAAAAATGCTGTTAGTAAGTCAGTTACAGGTTCTGTGATGAGTAAATCTTGCAGGTCATGTATATGATCTCTAAAAAGTGCTTGTTTCCTTTTATCTACTGATAGACTTAGTGGTCCTGGAAATAGATATGGCCTGGAGGGGAATACTGTTTTGCCACTTTCATTTCATTGTATAGAATTCACAGATTAAAAGTCCCCTGTTGTAAGTTTAGACTCTACCTTCCAGTGTCACCCGTGACAGAACAGTACACCCCCAAAATTAGGCAGGAGGCACCCATAAGGGTAAGGTATAATGAGCTATAGCAGAAACACTGTTCAGTGCTTTGATTGTGAGGGTTATTGGCACTGCCTTGACAGCTGTCTAGGTGACTGTTCTATGCATATAGGATGGTATTTTACAGCTTTCTCTCTGTGCTAAGGAAAAGACACACACTATTACCAAAGGATAAATCCCCTTAAATAGATCTTACATTTAATGCAGTGGTTTATATAAATACAACCCTCTCTTTTCTGTTAAATAGCACATTGCTTCTGTTTAGCTTCCCTGAAGTTTCCCCAGTTTGACCCTACTGTTCAAATAATACTATCCTAAACTTCACATATCCTGGTGGCAGAGTGAGATCACATGAGAGCTATTGTAGCTGTACTCTATGACATCAGCAAGTATATAGATCAGTCACCACAAATGAGACTGGCACAGCAATGCAGTGAAGGGGCATATGCACCCTGGCATTCCAGATTTTTACTATTTTTTACTACCCATTAAGTATTTTTCATTGATTTCTTTAGGTTGCATTACTTTCTTCAAACAAACCTCATACCGTTCATTTCTCCCCACATTTTCATCTCTCTGGATTCCTTTGCTTCATTCTCAGCTCAATATTTCCTAGCCCAGTGTCATTTGAACATGTCAGGGCTATGTATTCTGTTCCCTCTGATTGTGAATGAAGACATCAAAGATTGTGTTAAATCCTGCTCTCACTAAATGCTCCATTCTTCATTTGATATACCACCACTAAACTTGATGCCTTCTTTTTTTTTTTTCTAGAGCTATTCAGGCACCTTTCCAACTTCATGAGTGCTCTCAGGAATTTAAAATTAATTACCAGGTAAGTTTTCACTACAAAACAATCTAATAAAATACACATATACGTTACTGTACCTCTTTCATCATTCAGTTTCGTGATTACATAGGAAAATTAATGATTAATTTGCCATGTCAGGATTCCTTCTTGACAGCCCTACTGAAATAAGTTTGCACATGAAAAATAGGTCCTATGCTTCCCTGAAGTGATGAGTTTATTGCACACGTGGTATAGAATAAGAACCAATTTTTAGCCCCAGGTGTGAGGAGCAGCCAGGAAGGATGATGGCAGCAAGGGAATATTCTTACGTGGTGTAACCCATTTAGTGCACTCCCAGACATTCTTTTTTTCTTTTTATTTTTTTTAAATTTTATTTTTCTGGGACAATTTGAACCTCAGCAAGGAGCAGCCTGTTGGCTTGCCACAGACCATTCCTGGTCACTGTTTTTTCCTAGGGAATTTCAGCATTTTCCCATCACACAATTGATGCCATATTATGGAGAAGACCCTTGGAACTTCTAGGACAAGGTTTGGGCTGGATACACACCCATGGCTGGCTGCATACAGTCAGCAAGGCAGTCTAGAGGTGCAACAGTCCTACTGTGGCCAAAATTACAAAGAATTCACAGTAACAATCAGCTTCTAACTGAAAATATAGAATAATCTAATCAAGAAAGGTAGACTTCCTGAGGAATGAAAGGAAACAAATTCTTAATGAGATGTGTATTAAAGATTTTTCTTTTCTTGATAGTGAGGCTCTCATCCCATTCCTCCCAACATCAGTGGTTTATCTCTTAATGTACTCAAAATTAAGTGGCTCTTTAACATCCAGTTAAGAGTAAGCTAGAAGAAGCCCTCCAGTCATCATTCCGTGGGTGGGAAGTGGACACCCTTCCTGAGAAAGAGGGGAATTCAAAACCCCTAGAATAGCACAGAAGATTCTGGATTGATGCTATGAGTGGGATGTTCCTCATTTAGCCACATGGCATAAAGAGGGCAAGAACAGTGGATAGAGCAGAGCTCACCTCTTCTACCTGCAAGCACTCACTTCAAAAGTACCAGCAACATCACCAGAGTCAGCAGGAAATGGTCATCATGGCAGTTCAGACAGCTCACAAAATAATGGGTGAGGTCTGAGGTATGATGAGTACCTCTCCCCTCATTTCAAAGACCTGCCCTACCCAGCATAACCAGAAATCAGGTTAGAAGTTTTGATGCTAAGCAGGGCATTTGCAGAGGATTTGGATAGAGCTCCAGGGTTATGAAAGATAGGTGTCAAGAGCAAAATAAACCAAATCTTGTATTTGGTACAACTGGTGTGTTACAGAGGAGATATCAACTTTGATCAATATGCTACAACAAAATGGTCTTCACTTGCACCAAGAACTAGTGTCTTCTCCTCCGGTACCAATTAGTCTGTCCTTCATTCTCTATCATCTACTCAAACAGAATTCCATTTCTTTGGCTTCCATAAAAAACAGCAATCCATTTTCCATGGTTACAGGCCAGACTGGTCAATATGCCCTCTTAAACACCTCTTCTGTTTGCTTCTTGTGTAGCTGGCCTGATTTCCACACTGCCCTGTGAGGGGACCTGTGCCACCTAACACTAGATTTTGACCCCATTCTCCATTTCTCCAAGCATGCTAACAAGGGCCATCAGTGCCCAAAGCCATTTTAGTTTTGAAACCTAAAGCTGTGCAGCTGCTCCCCAGACCCTTTGCTTACAGCACAGTCCCTGTCTGCCCCAGGTGATGCACTCTCAACCGGCTGTAGGCTAGAGTCCCTCATATTTGGAGCTACTCCAATTTGGGAAGAGTAAACCAGGCATAGAATCATAGAATGCTTTGGGTTGGAAGGGACCTTTGAAGGTCACCTAGCCCAAACTCTCTGAAGTAAGCAGGGACATATTCAACTAGATCAGGTTGCTCAGTGCCCGATCAAGACTGACCTTGAATGTCTCCAGGAATGAGGCGTCCACAGCCTCGCTGGAAAGCCAGTGTTTCACCACTCTCATAGTAAAGAACTTCTTCCTAATGTCTAATTTAAATCTTATCCTGCTCTAGTTTAAAACCATTGCCCCTCGTCGTATCGCTATATGTGATAAACAGTCGTTCCCCTGCTTTCCTGAAGGCTTCCTCCAGGGAAGCCTGGAAGGCTGCAAGAAGGTCTCCTTGGAGCCTTCTCTTCTCCAAGGCTGAACAGCCCTCGCCAGCCCTTGTAGGAGAGGTGCTCCAGCCCTCTGATCATTTTTCCATGACTGGAACCAGCCCCAGCATCCTCATGCC
>NW_008611821.1:0-211 GCF_000691845.1 Merops nubicus | reverse complement strand
GAGGTGGGCGCAGCGGTGTCTCCTTCAGGAGATCCGCCCCTGCCACGGTGTTCTGCTCCCCCCGTCCTTCTTTCAGCAGCCGCTTTCACAGCTCACGGCACGAACGAACAGACGTGGGCGTGAGGAGTTCTCACACGGAATGCATAACGCGGCTATTTGTCATGTCATTCACCTGCTCCAGCAGTCAGCGCGGGGCGGGGCGGGGCGGGGC
>NW_008611820.1:76937-79250 GCF_000691845.1 Merops nubicus | reverse complement strand
CTTTTGCAGAGATGGGGAACCCAAAGCTGGGGTTTGAAGGGAAAATATTACTGGGAGACCTCAGGATTTCAGAAACGAGCTGCAGGAGACTGGTGTAGAGAAGGGAGCCTAATCTGCTGAGGGGGCAAGGCTGGCAATAGCTCGTGTGTCAGGAGAGGGGAAGGCAGGGAGCCAGGGTCTGGGGATGAGAACTGGTGCAGCAGGTCTGCCGGCCCACCAGGCAGCAGATACCTTCACTCTGAACTCACTTTGCACAGGCACATTTAATCTCTGAGAGGAAAGAAAGTCAGTGGCAGTTAATTTGACAACACAAGGTTTGTCTCCCTGCTGTGTTTCTTTGTTTTCTGTATGTATCACTCCTGTTGCAGGAATTTCTGGAGGAGTGTTTTATCCTCCCATCATCTCCTCTCTGTCTCTATCCACGCCAATAATGGAGCTTCTCTCCATCACTTTTCATGTTTACTTTATGCCTTTTTGTTATTTTTTAACCAAGGATCTTGCTGGGAGTCTTCAAACTGATTTCTGTATGGTGGGCTTTGTCTTTGTGCAGTAAATCCTTACTAAACAAATAGTTATTTCTGTCTCTGGTATCTGTATCTTCAGGTGGATAAGTGTCCACTAATAATAGCTATAAGCATTTTCAGTTCCTGCATACAACTTTAGAAGTTTGGCTGAAATAGTTTGAATAGGTCATAAATGTATAAACTCCTCAAAGGTAAACAAGTTCTGGAATTTGTGGAGAATTTTCAGTTTGACTGTAGCTGTTGGGATATGCTGAGATACTGATCTATTTCAGACAAGCCAGAGGTAAAGAAGCTATAAAAATTACTGCAGACTTTTAATCATGTAGATAAAATGGAATATTAAAAATAATAAGTGTAGATAAAAGGAATATTGATCCCAGCCTTGGTAAAGGTTGGTAGATTTTGGGAGAAAGTTTGAGCTATTTGGGGACATTTTGCTCCTTTCCCTTAACTCAGGAGCTAATTGAGAGATTTCTGAATCAGACCTATTTTACAAATATATTATGCTGGAAAATTAAATTAATTACAACACATTACAGTGGTGTGTTGCACAGTTGCATCTCATACAGCACAAACAGGGATCCAAATTTTGTCCTGTGCCTTGTAGGTCCATTATTGAAAAAATAGTGTAATGTGCCCAGAGCTGTACCCCTTTTGAATCCCCAAGAAAAGTCCTGGGGAAGAGTGGCCTTCATGTGGATACATAAGCTGTCAAAAATACTACTACAATTAAATACCAGTAATCATAAATTTATTGCATAATTTAAAAAGTACTTGCATGACTAAAAGATAAAAAGAAGGAATTAGCCTCCAAGCAGCAATATATTTAAATGAAATTCCTTTACACAGGAAACTGCTATTTATACATGAAGGCAAATGTCTCCTGTGAAGTTAAAGCCAACAAAAAATAACCAGCATGTTTCACTTTATTTTCAAATGTCAGGTGTCACATTGAGGAAATCTGCATGTGGCCAAATGAGCCACAGTTTGACCCCACTCTCTGGTGTCAGTCAGGAGTGCTGCATGCCACGGGGAGAGAGGTGAATGGCTGGTGATACTGTGCCCAGAAAGGGGATCCTTCCTAGCTACTTGTGCTCTCAGACAGTGTCATCTGAATTATAAGGCCTCTTTCTGATCCTGAAGGAGAGAAGGCATTGCATTGTAGAGGTATGATCTAGTCCCAGGTTGTTTTTTTCTATGGGAATGTTCCAAACGACATCTAATATTTAACCATAATTGGGACATTTAGAAACAAACACATTTTGACCAACTGATGTTTTAGAACAGCGACTTCCCCTGTTTTTTTTTAGCAGTGCATCACTTTTAATGCTATGTAGTTTAAAAATTAACAACAGATTTTTCTGTTTCATTTGGCTTTCTTAACCCATAGGTAAAACTTTTGGTCACAAATCCATCCTGTTAAATCCTGTAAGGATGATGGCCATTTTTCATAGGAGCTCACGTACTCCCAAAGTCCCTCTTAGGCACTGGAACTGGAAGGATCCCTACATCTCCCTTTGGCACATCACCATGCAGCAATCTTTTGTAAAATTTCAGTAAGTTAGCTGGAGTTCCAAATTCAAGTTAAATGCTATCCTACCATGGCAATCAATACAAGGTACAGAAATAGGAGGTGAATTCCAGCAACCCGAACATCAGGCTGAAATAATGTGCCAAAGTGTGGCACAATGTAGGTGAAAACATAATATGTAGTCCTGTACATAACAAGAGTGCTCATTACAACATAACATTTTTAGCATCTGAATAGAAAATAAATTAATAGAGAAAA
>NW_008611820.1:17838-76906 GCF_000691845.1 Merops nubicus | reverse complement strand
AGGAAAGAGTGAGTATAATGCAGGTGATGGATATTTTTAACTTGCCACCATCTAAGTGGGAGGGGTTACTAACAAGCAAATCTGCATGTTAATAACCCAAAACATGGTCATGGTCATCTGTCTATGCAATTATGGGATCAGAAACTCACAAATGTACCTTTTGGCAGTACGGCAGACTTCATCCACCCACTTCCCTTGTGAGGACTGAGAAAGAAAGACACAGTTCTCACGCTTCCCCCCGTTTGGCTGGGCACGGTCCCAGTTGAGGTACTGTAGAGCCATGCCATTGACATCAACAAACTTCCCTTCATTGACCAGGTCGTTAATGCCCAACCAAAACTCAGACACTCTGGGCATACTTTTCTTGCCATACTCTCGAAGAGTGTTTGTTTCATCGTTACTCCTCGGGATAGCCAGCGTCCCTCCCTTGGCTATGCAGTCTTCATTGGCTTCATGAAAGTGTTTGGTGCCTTCTGATATGAGGTAGCACTTCTTATGGGCCTTTGTCCCACGAAGACAGACTGTGGATAGATATTTGTGTGCATGCTCAGTAAAATATTGAACTATAGCTTTGAACAGTGTTTACTAAAATGATAATTTTCTAAAGGTATGTTGGGAATTAAGCAGACAAGTCTCTCACAAGTGAAAGGCTCTTGTCTCCACAGAGTGGGCCTCAAAGTAGCAGTAAGGTCAGACTTTGCTGCTCTTTGTCCTGCTCATGTAGGACCCTGTATACAGGAACAGACTGCTCACAGGCACTTGGCAAAGCACCTAGGACTGCAAGGGTTGGCCAAAAATGGAGTATGCTCTTACAGCTGCTCCAGAGAAGAGGCACTTAAGAGAAAGGGCAGACATACCTGTGATCTTAACACCATGAAGTGCTTTGGGGAATCTTCCCTGTGTTTACGCTAATAAACCTCAGGCATGATCCTGAGCCCCAGTTTCCCTCCAGCAATGTAATTCTTCCCAGTTTTTTTGTTTGTTTGTTTTGCTGTTTCAAAACACTAAAATATAACCTACACATATTGTAAGTGTATCTTATGTCTTCTTTCAGCAAATAGTCCTGCTTTCACACATTTTTACCTTATTTTGTCAGTCTTAAAACTGATAGAGTGGATGAGGTATGGATGTTTGTATTGTTCAGAGGTGAATAATCAGGATATCTATAGTTGGCTTTATAGTAAAGAGACCCATCTAAAGCTCCTTTCATATTTATGATATTTAAGTGCCAAAGAAAAGTAAAGTTTTATGTATTAACTAAGCCTAGTTCCTAGCAAACAAAGGCAGAAGAGAAGTACTATTTCAAATGTGTCATCCTTACCAGGAAAACATTGATTCAAATTTCATAATGCAAATCTCTGTCTGGATGATTGACAAAATTATATTTCCACCTGCAGAAGAGTACATATTGGTCCCCTTAGCTCATAATTCCTGGTCTTTCCAGTAAAGTCTATCCCTTAAAACTCTTAATTCAAATGGGCTGGTGACTTAAACCTATAAAAACTTTTCTAGAGCATGCATTTATTCTGAGCTTGCATGACAATCTGAATCAAATCTAAACATTTACATTTATAAATCTGCTTGCTTTTAATTTTACTGGAAAATATCAGGATGCAGAGTCAAAAAAATACTGAGACATGAGTTTGGCATATGCTCTGCAACTGGAAATGCCTTGCAGAATGGCTGTCAGAGCTCTTCCAGCCCGAGCTCTGTGTGCAGGAGTGACTCTGTAAGCTTTGCTTTCCAGCTTTCCTAAGGCAGATATGTGAAAAACTGATTCCCCCAAGAAAAGTACTTACAAGAAGAGAACCCTCCTTAGAGGAATGTTGCTTCTGAGGTGAGCAAGGTTGCCAAGGCCTTGAATGAACTCCTGTAACAATTATTTTTAGAATCCTGCATGTGACTACTTCCAGGTTATTTCCTTTATTGCCTAAACTCATCTTGTACTTATATTGGAAGCACATTGTGAAACAATATGATCACCTTCTGTCCTGATGTTTTCTATAATCTGTTTATAATGCCTGTCATCTGTTCTTGTAAAAAAGCAATTATGTATCTCATCTGCAGGATGTAGAACTCTGGGCCATATCCTCTGTCTCAGGTTTTTAGTATTTCCAGTTGCAGTATTCATTGCATTCCTTAGCTGCATTTTCAGGTTCATCATTTTATATTGGGACTTACCTTCAGATTGGATCCTTTCCAGCTGCTAAAGTCCAAATTAAAGGAATGAACACATCTGACAAATGTTGAAAGTTTTAACAAATTTGTATTCATGGAGAAGATGAGAGACCTTATCTACTTAACAATGCTGCAGTAATGATGGAGACTTTCTTTAGGGAGAAGGTATGTGCTGCTAAATGGTGTGTGGCAACCTTTCATGGTATGTAGAAAGGAGACCTCTGAAATCCAAGCAAAAGAAGAAATTGGATTGTAATGTGTATGTTGGAAATTTCCATAAGCTAAAAAAGCAGCTGCTTTTTCAGGTATCATAAGGCCATTAATAAACAGTCAGAGCTGGAGGGGTGATAGAACTTTTTGCCAAATTTGGAGTCCAGTTGAACAGTGTGGGTTCTGAATTTAGAATATAGCTCAAAATAAGTTTTCAGGACAGAAAATCTCCTGGCTCTGGTTTCATTTCTAAGCCACTGCATGCTTGCTCTCAAGCTTCTTCTGGAAGCAATACAAGAATTACTTTTAAACAAGAGTTACTTGTGTAGCAAAGGCTCCCTCTTTTAAGAAACTTCTGAAGTCTTCTTATAAGAAATAAATATTTTGTAAAGCTCAAAAAGCTCTGTGTGACCCAAGATATAAACCAGGATGACCCAGATATTACCATCCCTAAGGAAAATAAGTTCTGTTTCATGTGAATTATGTCATTTCCTCTGTAGTGTCCTCTTGTATATGTTTAAATGCCAATTTTTGTGTCAACAGCTGTGAAAAAGCACAACTGTCTAGTAGATCCATGTGTATTTACCCTTCTTAATTTGTTTGGAAACTTCCATCTGGGCATTTAAATACTTAAAGGACTCTGCACGTTGATAGAGAATATTTCTGAACTCACAGTAGGCATTACTTTGAAGTTCTATGCCAACATTCACATTTGAATGTTGCAAACTGCACACTTTAAAAAGGTTTGGTCCTTCTAGCTTCCTTTTGGGGATGTTCTCAGCCTTCTCCATAAATGTTTTTGCCTTGATAGTTAGCTCATGTTCATATCAAAGCTGGGGACCTAACTCATGGACCATCAGAACTCTCAAACTCAGTAACTGTCATCGTGTTGTCTTTGTCTGATTATACTTAATCACAGCTTGGGCTGTGGATAGCAAAGACAAAAGTGGTTCTTGCTCCAAATTATTTCCTGCTCTTGATGAAGAAATGTCACCTGTTCAAGCTTGATTTTACTTCAATGCTTCCTTCAGCTTTTGTCTCACCATTACAGCTGTGGCATGCCACGCTCTTAAGGAGTTGTATTTCTCAGTCACTAAATCCCCATTAAAGAGAAGGGTGGAAGTGAAAGAAGAGGGAGAGGAAAGGGAGTGATAACTTCTGGAAGCCATTGACTGGCATAAGCTGCTTTACCTGTCTGAAGTGCTTGCATTTCTTTCAAAGCATTTACTTCTCGCCACAACTTGTCAATCTGGGTCTTTAGGTCATCTTTTTCTTAAATAAAAGAAATATAGGGAAATGAACAGATATGCATTAAAAAAAATAGTTTAATTGTGTGTTAAAAGCTATTTTGAAATGTCATGAATTTCTGCATTGATGAGATCTTTTTTTTCCCCTAAAGACTTTTTCTTAATGAAAGGGTTCTTGTAGGGTTCCTAGAAAAAGCAGGAGGAACCCACCTTTACCTTTCACCATTATAGTTTAAATCTCATTTTCAGTTGGATTGTGTCCTAGTGACTGTTTGAAAGTCATGGATTGTTGCAGCTAACTGTTGTTTAATGTGCCAGCATCTAATTTACAATAGAATTTCCCTATTTAATTTGAACAAGTACACCATGGTGTATATATGACATACAAATAACAGTAGGACAGGAGTTGTGTTTATTCAAAGAAATATTTCTGTGAGCATAGAACTCTTCCAACTCTCCTTTTTAACAGTGAGGAACAACTAACATAATCCAACCTCAGTCTAAATCTATGTGGACAAGCTTGTCGAGCTCCAGTTGTCCCTCTTGAGGAGGAGCCTTCCTCTCTCCATTAATAGGGAGACAGACTGGTGACTTTAATACAAATTCAGCCTGAATCACCACCACTTACAGGAGCACTAAGAAGATGAGGGGACAAGAAAAGAAACTAGTTTGCACATAACTTCATTTTCCTGTCATCTTTTCTTGTTTCTTAATCATTATAATATTCCAGCACCATCAAACATCTAGCAGGCATGTTTCCATTGCACAAGATGACCATTTCATTGCAGCAGTAACCAGACCTTCCAGAAGCCACAGTAATGAACATGAAGAATAAAGAAACTTTCACGTGTAGCAGGACTAACAAAACCATAGTTGCTGCTGATCTGTGTTATGTCACCTAATCCCCTAGCTTCACCCCAGAAAGCTCATCTCTTCCCCATATTCCCTATTGCCTGTAGGGATAAGCCCAGCTGTCCTTTGTGATTCCCTAGTTCCCCAAGGCAGGACTTCTTCAATCCATGCTCCTCACTGGGAGCCTCATTTCACAGCAGCCTGTCTGTGTCTCCTGCCTGCATGAAAAGAGGCAAAAAGCAGAACAAGCTGAGCTCCTGGTGCAACCTTTGCATAGTGGAACACTAATGAAAGTCTGTTTTTGCACCCTCTTTCAGAATTTCACAAAATATTGGGAAACCTATTCTGAAGAGCTTCATTCTTCTGTCAAATTGTTTCAGCTTCTAAAGTAATGGAAGGCTGATAGACAAATGTACTGGCAAAACAAATGTCTAGGCAGACTGTCCTTAGGACACCAGGCTAAAAACTGTAGTGATTCCCCAGGGGAAGGCAGTGTGGGTGCAGCTGGAGCTCCAGAGCAGTGTAATCATGTCATACAATGGCTCTATCAAAGCTGCCTTTTTTCATTGACTAGGAGTTTAAATATTTGCCATTAGAGTAACCTCTATCATATCCTCTTTTAGTAGAGATAAGTCTTTAAATTAAATACACAGACATTTCCAAACAACATTCAGAGGTTCTTTATTTGCTCTGTAAGCTTTGCTCTGGGAATTTATGCTTTATCTTCTGCTAATTCTTTTTCATTAGTTTGACTTGCCTTTTCACAGTACTTGTCACATAAGTAATGCTCCACAGATATTAAACAGACATTCTGGTAAAATTAAGAAATTGTAAAAAAATCTGAACAATAGTCTCTTAGAGACTGAATATTTTTTCCTGTTCTTTTCCACCATACATACATGAATTTCCTTTCCTATGACCTTAGTCTATGTAACTAAGAGTGATTGGCCAGAGTCCTCTTTCTGTTAGTGAAAATTAATCACTAGCTGAGTGCTAATTAATGTTGGCAGAGATCAACAGGCATAAGAGAGCAATATATTTACCACTGCTCTGCAGCTCTAATTCCATAACTTGTACTACCACCTTATTTTTAGCTTTGCTAACTCACTTTAAAATATTTTAAAGACACATAATATAGACTCAACTGTCATTTGTTAATAAGCATTTGTGTAATGTTATGTTCTGATTCATGCAATGTTATTTAAATACACAGTAAAACTGCAAAAACTGTAAGCTTCTATCCCTCCTCCCCGTTAAAACCAGTACCTTTCACTCTGCGTTTACTGTGCTTCCTGGCTTTGAATTTGGAAGTCTGGCTGATGGTCTGATCCAGCAGTAGCATGCTTATAAGTAGAAAAATCATAAGTCCAGTTTGTGCCATGTCTCTTCTAAGGAACGCAGCAAGAAGCTTCAAGAGATTCTCTCTAGCAGCTCTGAGAGCAAGTCACACAGACACATCTCAGTAGGCACTGCCTGAGGTCAGCTTTATAAAAGGGTAGAGGTAGTGCTGGCTGCACTCCTTGCCTACGAAATGTGTTTAATACTGAAGCTGGCTGTAGCATAAGGCACCTCCTTGTTCTCACATCTCATCTGAAATTCCTGTTTCTGTTTTGAGTTCAGCTGGGACAGGTTGCTTTTACAGAGGCTGTACCAGCACTGAACAGTGCACTGATTGCTGTTAATGAGTGCTCTATCTCCTGTCTTAACTCTGAAGCCAAAATGTGTGGAAAAGCAGAGGGATGCTCAAAAACATCTTGTGCAATGCCAGCCTCAAGGAGGGGTAGCCAAAAGATTTCTACAAGTACAACAGACTTGCCCATCGTGGTGCTGACCCCAGCTGGCTAAGCCATGACAATGGTCATGACCCCATTTACATTGAAACAAACAAAACAATTTACTCACACCTGAGTAAATGCATATGTTGCAGCTACACACACCCCAAAATATGTACGTGGAGTAAGATTACATCATGTGTGAGAAGTATATTTATTAATTTATAGAGGGTTAGTAAATACCTAATAGATATGACTGCATTTCAGAGTGAGAACAGTATGTGCTATCAGCAGGGTCTAGTCAGGGGACCAAAAGAGAGCCATACTCTTCTGAAGGTCCCCGAAGCCCTGATTAGATGGTCAGAGGAAGAGATGCTGATCTCAGCAAAGCACAAGGTGCTTGAAGCAGGACAGTGTCTCTCCAGACTCTGAAGAGCTCTCTGCATTTGGAGCTCTTTCATTTGCCCTCAGGCTCTGTTGACTTTTGTGGGGCTGCCTTTTAATTTGGATTGCTGTAAGTAGTAGCAAGTAGTGTCACTGACTTTGGTGGATAAATGAAATTGTCACAATAATCTGCTCATCCATTACACTCTTCAGTAAGAGAGAGTTTGTTCAAAATGCTGACACTGAAGCCATCACTAGGTGGTGGGGAGCTGGCAGGTGTGGTACGTGCTCCTCAGAGCTGTTGTTCCAGATATCTTTGCCATCTCTGTAGCGGTTACATTCTGTTTGTGTTGCCAGATTTCTTCAGGCTGTACCAGCAAGAGACATCACTTTATTAAATCAAAACTGAGATTTAGGAATGTGCTTTTAGACTGCATGAGTGCGTAGTAGTTTTTCCACCCCTCACATACAGTTCAAAAGCTCTTCAGGATTTAGATGGTGTAGGTGTGTTTTGCATTGTGTTTTGGACACCTTTAAACAACTAGCTGTATTCTAATAATCTATAAGTAAAAGCATCTATTAGTCAAACTTTTCATAAATGCATCCTGGTATGATAAAACTTGGTTTTGTTGGTTCTGTTTCAAAATGCTGAAATATCTTCCTTTGTGTAGGGAGACCCCTGAATCCACAGGTGACTGAAGCCCCCGGTGCTGTTAGGGCGCCTAGTACACCAGAGGTGGCTGTTACAGGCTCCCACCCAGCCCGGACTGTCTGACAAATGACTGTCCCAGCTGCACACTTCAGGACACAGTTAAAGGTGGAGAAGGCTGTCAGTCCAACCAGCACACCAGAAACTCATGTGAGCTGTCGGGGAGGACACCAAGGAGCTTTGCAAGTGTCTAGCTTAAGATTTAATCTGCCACTTAGAAGCAACTCCAAGTTCAGCGTGGATCCATATTTTATCCCAGTAATATTTGGGCATCAGTAGAAGTTCATTAAGGGCAGAGAGCTGAATCAAGAACTGCCTCCAGTTAGTTTTTCACCTGGTCTTTTCTCAGAGGTTGTGGAGTTGCACATGCAGCTGATCTTGAACCACTGCAGCTTGTAGCCTGGCATTAAACTTGTGCTGATTTTGGGTTACCTCAGTAAGGGAGCTGTAAGCCCCTGGAGGTGTTTCACATGGAGCTTAGCTGTCTCACTGGCTCTGAGAAAGGCAGGAGCAGCAGCTGGGGTCAGCAAGCATTTTAGTGTGCATGTCTAAGGACTCGGTACCAGCATGTATTTGTTCCTGCTCCTAGGAACTGGAGTTCTCCAGCACAGGCTTTCTTTTCTTTCTGTGAAATGAGTCTGACAGAAAAAGATTTGTACTCTACTGAAGAAACACACAACTCACTAGAAATGGAGGCACAAAGAAAACACAGATTGGGTCTTCTGAGAGCTCTTGGCCAAGAGCCTGAGTAAAAACCAGTGGTTTTTGGAGTATGCTATGTTATGCCCCTTTAAGAATGACTAAAATTCTCTCTGTTTTGAAAGCTTCATCCCTGTTTTTTTTTTTTGTAGTTTCTCTGAGCATTTTACCAGGCTACAAGTAGCTCAGCTGGACCTCACTCCTAAAACCTGAATCACAAGTCCTTGCTCCAGCCTGGAGGGTGATAATACAGCCCCATACACCAATGTATAGGTGTAATTTTTCCTGGGACACGTTATTCCACTTTCCATATCAGACTGTGCTCTACAAGTATAAATAGCATCATACCTTTATAGCTGCATCCAGAGTGGAATGGGATTGTGCTTTTGTATTTACACCAGTAGAGGAGAACTTCTGCATAGAGACAAAACTGTAGTTCCTCTCCAAGTGCTCAGTTCCCTTCAAAGCACTCTGCAAGATGTTTCTTATCAAACAAAACACTTTTAAAAGCCATAGCTGCTGTACTGTGCAGGCACTTGGTTTTATGGCTCCTGTCTCCCCACCTCATTCCATTTGCTTTCAGACAATTGAACCATTCAGAGCATGAGCATCCTTTGGTAAAAGGTTTACTTCAGTTTCTCCACAGAAGCTTTTCAGGTTAAAAAGTTTATTCTCCTCAAAGACAGTTCTACCTTTATGTGCTCCTGTAAACTGGCTCAGAAAAACTCTTCGTGCAGTTGGTTTTTCCTCTCCATTCTCAGCCATCACTGAGTTTATGGAAAGAACGTGCAACTGGGCACAGAGTATGAGACCTCGGAGTGAGATGAGGACTGGATGCTGGGCTCAGATCCTGAAATAGGTCTGACTGCAGAAGCCATTTCTTATTGTGTGAAGTAGGATCCTACATAGGGAGAGCACGTCCTTTACTTATCTCCTGAGGCAGGACAGCTACAAATAAAACACCACTTGTAAAAAATATGTTTAAAGAAAACTAATGCTTCAGTTTGAAAAGTGAACTGTTGAGAGACCTGTGACTAGTAGCCTGGCTAGCAGACTGGCTATGTTTTACTGACCTCTGCAGTCCCCACCATGCTGCAGAGCTGACTGTGTTGTGATGTGTTTGACCAAATGAGAAACTGGTGGGCTGTGTCTGCTTCTGGAATCCTAGCAAACTGGGGGCTACAAGGGGGATTGGCAGCATTTCAGCTGTGGAAAATTCAGCTCAGCATATGATTTGGAAAAAAAACTTATACATGGGTAACTCTTTGCCCCTTCTACTGAGAGCATAAAGAGAAAATTCAAACTGATCAGAGCTGTTGCCAGGCTAAGGAATTTCAAGTGGGGTGATCTGAAGAGCCAGTATAGCCAACAAAAGTAGGTAACACAAAGCTTGGTAAGAACTTGTTAAGAAGTGTCACCTCCCATGCATGTTTTTATGGCTGTCTTGGGTGGTAAATAGGATCCACTGGTTTATTTTCACTTGTTTCAATTAAAAGTTAGAAAATTTGCAAGTTATGCTGGTCATGAATCATGTGAAAAATGGAAAATTACTGTATGCTTGGTTTCCTTGGTTGTGAAAAGTCTTGCAAAGTCTTAGGGATTTGATCTTAGTCCAACCAGGTATGAGGCAGGATTATGGCTGGCATCCCAACACCGAGGTTATTTTGGGGAAATCTGTACAAATGGTGTGTTTAGAGAAGGGATGGGCTAACCTTATGGTATGTGAGGTTCTGTGAAACTTATTACTAATATTTTTGGGTTTTGCAATCAATTCAAGTTTTTTCCTCTCACGCTAATTTGCTTTCTTGGAAGGAATTTTTCTGGCTAAAAATGATCTGCTCTCTTTAGTGAAACTAAAGGAGGTTCCAGGTTTATTATACAACCAGGCTGCCCACCAGTGACCTGCACTGGAGGTCACTGAGCGTTGACATGAGGGCATTCACATCTCCTTTAGGTATGTGATGCTACTATCCCAAATCCATGTCTCACCTTGATGCTGTGGCACAGATAATGGGACTGGTCAATAAATGGGCTTCTCAAGGTGGCATTTCTCAGTTCCAGACCTAGCTGTTATTGCCTACAGGTCTGATGCTTTTCACTTCCCATGCTGTAAATGCAAGCTGCCAAAACTGAAGACATTTGAGATATAAATAATGTATGTATCAGAGCAGTATTTTGATCATCAAGAATAAGTGCTTTCTTTGTCTCCTATTTGGGGTCTTTGTCACAACAGCATCTCACAGCTGGGACTTAGCAAGCAGAGAGGAGGGTAAACAGTTTGCAAGATGCAGCAGAAAGATTTGTCTTACCTCTATCATGCATATTTAAGGCAAATAACATTATCTTGTCTATGTAACCAAACTATCTCATCTGTGCTACCTTCATTCTCTCGTAGTGATATACTGAATATAGATTCTAGGTTGCAAAGCTGAGAAAATGCTGCTCAGCAAAGTCAGAAGAGATTCAGAATTCAGAAGAGATTCACCCAACTTGCACGAAGCAACGTTAGCAAAGCCATTGCACTCTTTTTTGGGTACCTAGCCAATGCCAGTCTGCACTGATAAGTTGCCTTCTTCCAGCCTTTAGCTATCTGACAGGAAAGGCACAGTTATCAAATCCTTTTTACATCAGGCCTTTAACTGCCAAAATAAGTAGGTGCTCAGTGTTTTGCTTGCCTTCTTTAGGCAGGAAGGTGCCCCCCAAAAACTGGTATTTATTTAAAACAAAATGGTTTGATGGCTATGTGCAAAGAGAGCAAACCATAATCCCCCTCAAAACAGACATTTTACAGATCAGCTGACTCTGTCATCTCTAAAGATAAGGGACTTCAGGAGAAAATTTAAAGCCTTTTATTTGCAGTCCAGGTGCAAATAGAAGAGTTGAATGGGGTCTTTTAAAATGCTATTCCTGCAGACTTGGCAAAGTTTCCATGCTGGGAATTACTGGCAGTAGCTCAGCTTGTTTAGCCCTCAGGATGTGAGAATGTGGCTCTCTTTCTTTTTGTAAACACAAATTACCTGTTGTGCTATTTTTTCTCCTGTAATGCATGCCTGCCTTTTTTCCTTCCTGGAAGTGATCTGAAAACATCCTGAGCATTTAATTTCTCCCTTTAAATATTTTATTTTGGATCATCACTGTCTCCCTAGTATGAGGTTTTCCAGCTTCACATTAACATGGTCTTAGTAGGTTCTGCTCATCCTTACATGTGCCAGGCAAAATTATTTTGACAAAGCCTTGATTTAGGCACTGTGAAGGTCTCCAGACAGTCTGAACTGCACATTCTCAGGGTCAGAGCAGGCTACCCACAGTACAGCTTTGCACACTGCCAGCAGGGCCAGCCAGAGTGAGGATTATGTTTTGGCTTATGTAGAAGTTTGTAGGATTTTCCAATACCAGATGGAAAGTTGGACCTTCTCAGGAGTATGGTCATGTCTCCCTTTGGTGGCTGCACTTCACTGAGGACTCAAAGGTTCTGTTCAAGGGCTGAGGCCTTCTGCTTTGCCAGCCCAGAAACTCCAGTTCCCACCTCATGTATGGCCACGTGACCTTTGAGGTCCCTAAATCCTGCACCGTGGACCTTCTGGGGGTGTTCTCAGAGACACTCCCAGTGCTGCTGCTCCCACCCAGACGATGTGGCTGCCCACTGACAAGGAGATGCTTCAGTCTGGGGCTGCCAGCCTGGCTTGGGCAAGAAGCCAAACCACAGCTCTGCAGTTCAAGGCTGTCACCAGACCTGCAAACAGCTGACCCTGCTTTACTGTGTCTCAGAAGCAGCACTACCCCCATGCACAGGCATAATCAGCTCACGCACCAGGCCACAGGGTTGGAAAGCATGTGATGTAGTCCAAAGAAAACACCATTCTTCAAAATGTAAGGGAAGTTTTTAGCTGCCTGGTCAGGAAGGAAAACAGCATCTCAATGGAAATGCTTGTTAGATGTCTGCTTGTCTCTGCAGGCAAACTGAAGCAGTGAGAAGTGGCCCTGCCCTGCTGGGGGCAGAGAGAAGAGCTGCAAGAAGCCCTGCCACCCTACGCTGTCCATGTCCCTGCCCCCAGGGTGGGCTGGAAGGGCAAAGCACACGTCACCTGCTGGGAGCTGCTCACAGAGGACATGGAGAGTAGGAAAGGGAAGATAACCTGTACCAGTGCAATGTTCACCAACAGCCCAGATGTCTCTTGAGAAACAATTCTTTCTGGGATGCTGCCCTCCTGTGAACCATCACTGGTACAACCTCCCCTCCCACCTCCAGCTCTCCCCTTAAGGCCGTGTTTTGGTGGTACACAGGTAAGTTATGTGCTGGAGTGACTCTATCAGGTGCTGCTTCAAACACTGTCCCCGAATTTTTCCCGATTAGAACACAGAAACCTGAGGGCCTTTTTTTGAAGTCTTGGTTGCTTTTCCCCACTGAATTCTAGCTTGGGCAGGAAGAACCAGGATGAGGTAGCACAGCATCCACCTTCCCTTTGGCTCTTGTCTTTAAGGGTTGAAATCTTAGCACACGTCATGGGTGGGTATTCTAGCCAGACTAGTAAAGCCTCCAGCACAGTCTAGCAAAACACAGATTTATCTCTTTCCTGATATCTTCTGTGGCTTGTTTGCTGACAGCACTCAAGCTGTCTAGTATAAGGCCACCTTGTTAATGTCTGTGTCAAACACACTTGCTGCACTGTCTACAGCACAGACAGACTCTGGCTGAGATACTTGCAATATTTCATGAGTAAGATTATTCCATTTTAGAAATTGCAGGATGTTCCAGCTCCTTCACTATATGTTTGGGAGAACCTCAGGGTTTTTAAATTAAAAGCTGAAAGAGTCAACAAGGAGGTGGCTGCAGTTACACTTGAGAAGGTGGCCTCATCTGCATTTTAGAGAGATTTCAGAAGCAGGGATTATGGGTCTGGACATAGCATCCTTCAGAACTGAGGATATTCACATTGTAACATTATAACTAGCTAAAAATTGCTGTCGGTCATGAAAAAGTGGGATACATGTCCCCACTTCTCATCCTCTTCCTGAAAAAGAGATTTCCCTGGTAGAGTTGGGGTTTGCCTCAAGACATGTCTCTCTGTGCACTGCTTGGGTGATGTGTGAACTTCATGTCACACTCCTGGGACATTGTCCATCTCCCAGGAGCTTCCAGCCCAGTGCAGCATCCTCTCCCAGCACCCTGACCCCACAAGTGGGGTGCAGCCAGAGGGGCTGGGCTGTGGGTCTGTAGGGTGGGATTAAGCAGCTGGGGATGTGCAAGTGGCAGGGCCACACACCCTGACAGAGTGTTCGGTGTTCTGGGAGGCTCTTTAAAAAGGACTTGGAGTCACAACATGATTTGTAAGCAAGACATTGGTAAAAATATTTGTAGGTAAAGAGGGAAAGAAAGATAGATGCAGCTGATGCTTGCATCCATCCAAAGCCTGAAACCTGACCAGTACTTTAGTCCCAGCATGATGCTACATGTTGTGCATGTGACTTTACACATCAGAGAAGGGAGTTCAAAGACTATTTGGACCTGAATTTTTTTGAAACTGAAATTTGATTTCTTACTGGCCATTAAAAAAAGCAGGAATAAACAGGCTATTTTAAATATTTTCAAATATAACTTTCAAATGGAAAATATCCTCGCATTTGCCAAGCAATTTAGACTCTGTGTAAACATAAACTTCACACAATTTTTCATTATTTCTTTATACATTCTGTCATGAACATTCTTACTGCAGTTTATTCTCATTTCCAGCAGATGTCTTAAGTGCCTTAGGAATGATTAGGAGAGGTCTGATTTTATATGGTTTATCCATCAAAGTAAAAGAAAAAATTAGGCTCCACTCTGTCTGCTTAACACTCAGGGTAAATCCACTTTGTATGGCCTTACACCAGTGTTTCCCAGTAGAAGCTTGGGCTTACTCTGATCATAGATTTTCTAGATGCTTCATTACTAGGAAGAGCAGTTGCAGAGACACCCATCAGGTGAAACATGTTTATACAATTGGGTTTCAGAAGGAATGGGAGATCATTTGTCCTGGTTTTGTCTATAGCTTCCTAAAATAATGCTGTGGGCTTTGCCTGGATTGAATCAACTTCATATAACAAGGTGACAATAATTTCACAAGTTCCATGGACCTCTGATTAAATTGGGTGATTAATCTTCTAAAGATCTTTGAATCTGAGGCTCCTGTGTTTAATACCACTTCATTGCAGAGGGAGAACACACAGACCAGGTCTGCTTGCACATCACTGGGAGGCTCTCAGCTGCTGGAAACGGGGAAGGGGAAGTTCCTGTGAGTTAAATTCTCACTAAAAGCAACAGAGTTTTGTCTTTTGAGGAGGCTAGCAGCCTTTTCTCCTTAAAGAATCATAGAATCCTTTAGGTTGGAAGGGACCTTCAAGATAATCAAGTCCAACCATTGAGCCATTAGGGCTCTAAAGTCCTCTCCTTCTCCAATAACTCTGGGCAGAAGGCTCCAGGCCCCTCTCCCCATGCAGAAGCAGAGTGGTGCCAGGTCACCAGAGCTGGATGTGTGCAGGTGAGCCAGTAATACTTGTGCAGCACTAGGCCTGAGCTAGTCCAGCATGCCGAGGTGGTAAAACTGCTTCCAGTTATGAGCTGGCAGGCTTGCACAGTGCCCATGCTGCTAGAGACTCAACTGACTGGATCTCCTCTAGCCTGAGGAGCTTGGCACTGTGCACTGCTCCTTGGTGTAGCTGCTCCCCAGGCTGCCAGCAGTGAATGGTCTCCATCAAGGCAGTCTCTTTGCAAGGGTTCTAAACTGACCAGGAAACAAACCAGCTGTTCTGAAGTCCAGCAGATGCATCTCTTGATGCAGGACCTGTAAGACAAGTGCTTGCTTGGCTTTCCAAGTTTCTTATGCAGCCTGGCACTTGCTGCAGAGCTTGGCTGCCCGTTGCATGCTCTGCAAAGAGCACGCAGAGCTGGGGGCCACAACTCCCCTGGGGTGCTGGAGGCAGCACAGCTGCCAAAGCAGAGGAGCAGCTGTATTTTCTGTGCAAGGATGTTCCACCTCGTACTTTATTCACTTGCTCTAGTGGCTCCAGAAAACCAGTATAAACCAGTACTGCATCCTCGAGAACGATAATTTGGTCTGGCAAAGTTTGTAGTGTATTTTTAATATGAAGAAACTGAGTAAGGATAAAAAAAAAAAAATCCTGTGCTTTATATCACCCACAGATAAATTACAGCATGGAAATAAATATTACTCCCTGAATTTTAAATACCACACTTATGATTAGGTTTATTTAGAAGATCAATCAGCTTGATGCTGTCCCTATCAAAGCCACTGATAAAACTCCTGTGAGATTCCAGTTTGAGCTGAGTTTACCATCTTCATGGGAATAAGGAAGGAAGTTTGTAACAATTATCTCTTTATTATCCTGTTTTGCTTGAAGACTAGCAAACATAACACTGTGTAATAACTCTATACATAGCTGACACATTGAACAAAACGCAGATCAAAAAATCTCACATGACTCATATTTTGTATGCTTTGTTAAATTAACCTACAATGCCAGGGAATGTGCTGCAAGAGAGACAATACCGAAATGAGACTAACATTTCATATGTGAGCTGTGAGAACTGGTTAGAGTGAGCAGTTGCAGCTCTCATTCAAGACAAATCGTGAAGACAATTCCTTCTGTAATGTCTCCTGGTGTGCCCCTGTGCTGGGTCTCTGAGCGCTGCCTCCCTCAGGGGACAGCTGAGGTGCACACCACGGATGCACAGGCCCCACATCCCTTGGCAAGCAGACGTTGGGACTCACTGGTACAGTATGCAGCACCAGTTCCCATCTGATCCTCAGAAGGAGCCATCCCAGTTTCTCTGTGAGGTGGGGATGAGCCACAACAGCTGGATCTCAGTCTCGTCTGAATCCAGGCACCACTTGTTGGCAAAGGCTGGATTTGGGCATCTGGGCTGCTCCTTTCCCTGTGATGCCCTATCAGAGACAATTGCTCAGATATGCATAGAGAGGATGATCAAGAAAATAGTAGAAAATGCTTATATTGGCCACAATGAGTTGCTTCAGGGTCTGAGCTATCCTATTTGATGAGAAAGCAAGAAAAATTTAAACTATTGTCTCTCAACTGTATGTATTTTCATGAGGCTTTGCTGACTGGGTCTCAGCTGAGGGCATTCAGTATAAGGTTCTGTGGATCTCCTTTCATCTGAGAGACAGCTTTCAGCCATGGAGGCAAAACTTGCAGCTCAGTGGCTAAGTTTAATTTGGATTCTTTCAGTAAGTGGGGAATTAAATACCAGAGAACCATAAGTCCTTAAACCAAATGGCAGTATTGTGGCACTGGACAAGTCACTTAATTTTTTCCTGTCTGCAATGGAAATGGTCCAGGAACTCAAAGGGATGCTTTTATATGACCAGTGAGGTACTTAGCAAGTCACAGGAGACTTGGTTCAATTTTTTTTTTTTTTCTTTTACAGTGGGAAAATATTTCTAATATAAAATGCAGACACTAGAAGGAAGAAACAGCGGCAGAGAAACAGAAAAATTATCTGCCAAAGCAAACTCACTTAGGAAAAAAAAAATACTTGTCATCATCTCTCTTCTGTGTTACAATAATAGAAGCATTTTCTGCTAGAAGCCTCTGGAAACACATCCCTGTCTGACACACTCTTTAGGCTACACGGTGGCTGTACCGCCAGAAGACACCCCAGTCACCATTCAGCTGACTTCACCCAGCAGCCTTCACACACACTGTTTAGTTCTCAGCCCATGGCCTGGCCAGCCCAAGGGCTAGCTGTTCAGGGGGAGCACAGAGATCCTTGTCACAGATAATGCATCCAGCCTGTCTGCCATCCCCCTGTCCTTCCAGGGCAGGGAAGGTGCTGCATCGCTTCCTGCCGTGCTAGACAGTGAGGCACAGCTCCCTGGGGGGAAATGGATTTACACAGATCACCCCACAGCAGAGCACAAAACGATTTGTACTGGAACCTGCAGCTTATCAGGAGAATGATGTCTGGCAGGGACGCAGCTCGTGCCTGGCAGGACAGAGCACACTTCCAGTCCTGGCAGCTGCAGGGACAGCGTCCAGCAGGCTGCAGGTAGCAGGAGGCTGATGGATGGCAGCCAGGCCTCGGCCTGGGTCCCGCAGAGAGCCCTGTGCCCGGCGGGCACGGCAGCTCGCAGGAGCTGGGAGTACCTCAGAGCTCCCCGAGCAGACCTGCCCCCAGAGCAGCGCTCACCTCCTGGCCCCAGCCCCTCAGCCCACACAGCAGAATGGGTTTTGCTTCCACTATTTTTCGCAGTTCTTTTGGGCTAGTTGTAGCATCTCGGCATGATTGCTGAGCAAGAGCAAGAAAAGCTCTTCCAGACAGATTGAAGCCCTCCTCAGATCCTGGAAGGAAAGCAAGCAGGCCCCAGCCCTGTAGCCCTCCCTCTGTCGCTGTGCCAGTGACATCCCCCAGACCACCCATTTAATCCCTGGCGGCCCAATTTGAAACTTTGTCGGTCTCTGTACCAGGCATTAAACACCATGAGGGTTCAGAAACGGCAACATCAAGAGTCTTCCTTTGCCTCTTTAGGGTTATGTTTTAGTTCAGTTAGTTTTAAAGCCCTTACCAACAGCTGTGAAGACTGTCCTTCTCTAAATGAAAGCTGATCTTACGTGATGGCCGATGTCTGAGTTTTTAAGAGCCAGGCCAATCACTATGAGGGCTGTCAAGGCTTGTCCCTGGCCTGCCTTTGCCTCATCTTGCCCCAAATGCCTGCAGTTCCCAAATGTGAAGGGTTCAGCTGCATGTGTCAAGTCACTAGGCGTTTGTTTGTCATTCTCTGTGGGGGATTAAAGTGGATGTGACCCAGTATTCTTCAGGAAGTGAAAAACTAATTTTTCAGAAGTGCCACCAGAGAACAACGATAATTGAGTATTGCAGGGACTCCAGAGACTCTGCAGATAGAGGCCGGGGCCCCCATGTCACACCTGGTGAGAGGTAGGGGGCTGTTAAAGTACCTCCAAGGAGGCTGCTGACTTCAGCAACAGCAGTGTCAGTGTTGGGCACCCCTTCATACTGGAAAAAGCAGCAGCTTTTGGCCTTTTTGGCTTTGCACAGGCCTGGCTGGCTGAGGTGGGAAGCAAAGGTGCAGCTGCAAGACCAGAAAGCTTCAGAGGCTGCCACACAGGACTGGAACAAGCTGGGCAGTGACTAAACCCCACACCTGTGATGCACCACCCCACAGCCTCCCTTTCAAGCACAGAAATAAATCAACAGATAACATGCAAATTCTACTCACTTGCCACTTTTGGGTCGACATACATGATTCACTTATCTTCATAGGATGCTGGTGGTGAGGGGCCCAGCACAGCACTGCTACCAGCAGCAGATGATGGCAGCAAACCTCACCATGAGCTGCAGAGGTGCTTGGCAGAGACAGCCCAGGTAAACATGAACCCAGCACCATCCATCAGCACAACAGCTCCGGCTGAGGAGACAGAGCTACATTTGCATTTATACTCTAACCTGTTCTCCCAAAGGACAACATCAGGATGTTTGACTAGATGTTACAAATTACTTGGAAAAAAAGGTGCCTGGATGCAGATAGCAATTATAGTGTGTTGATTGTTTTGGCTCTTTCTGCAGTGAAACAAAATACTAGCTCACACCAAGGGAATGAGATGCTGCCAGGGGGAGAAACTCCTGCATGGTTCTCTAGGAGCTGGAGGTTTTAAGTGTGTTGTGTGTGGGCAATCATGGCCATACTAGAAGGAAATTTTTTGTCAAAAATCAACCAGGATTAATCACTAAGGTCACAGAAAATGAGAGGGGAAGCACGAAACAGAGGATGAAGCAGCACCCAGAGATACTTGTATCCTAGGGTGAGCTTTACATTTGATCTGGCCCAATACCACCCACAGGCAGCCGGGGGCAGCCCTGCTCCCCTGGGAGCACCCTCCGTTAGACTGTATGGCACTCGAGCAGAGATGGCCCAGGGGGAGAGCTGGTAAAAGGCAGAGCTTTATTAGTAATCACAGGGCGTTTGCAGAAGCCTATGGCTGCTTGCTTTCAGCCTTAGCCTGACCCTGTGATTAGGGATGCACTGATCATTTGCTTATTAAGGCCTGAAAACAGAGGGCAGAAATTACTCAGCTCCTCTTCACAGTCAGCAGGTGTTCATATGAGCTTTTAGATTATAGAGCAGACACAATAACTACTTTAGTGAGATTTTCCAGGTGCATTACAGGCTTTAGAACATATCCTGCATAACTGGAATGAACCAAAGTTTACATTTCCTTTTTGTTTAGATATTAAACAGAAGTTCATTGAACCATTTCTTCCTTTCATGCAGGGAGACCTTTAAAGCCATGTACTCAAGTGCAGGCTTAAGATGACCTGTAAAGTCTGGTAACCATAATCAGTTCTTGTGAGAGAAAAGGTGTAAGCCTCCTTCCACCCCTGGATTAAGACCAAGACCCAGGGAGGGTGGGATTTTTAGACCAAACCATGTCCTCCTGCTTTCTATTACCTAATCTGATGGTGGCTGTTTTGGATTCTATTTTAAGATCATTCCCTTAGACTATCTTCACTTCTGAAAGGAGCTGTCTCTCTGAAGATAACTTGTGTGTCAATCCATCTCCCAGCACAATCTCAGTGCTCAAATTCTGGAAACGAGTTTCTATCTGTATCAAAATACACTTCCTGGAACACTTCAAAAATGGTGCTTATGTAATGTTTTGAATTTCTAGGTCTGTAACATTCAACGCTTATTATCTAAATTGTGAATGTTCTGTAAAGCAGCACACACAACCATTTTAATGACCTTGATGTACTCTCTAATAAAAAAAAACCAAAACCTTTTTTCATATCCCTCAGTGAAAAAAATGGAAAATAAGAGCTCAAATTTACCTCTTAACCAATTCCAAGTCAGTTCCCTAATGTGACCATAATATTAGAATAAAACATGTAAGCCAAGGATAATGCTATGCTCAATAGTTTATTTATATTTTTATGTAAACATAATTTGCTTTGTAGGCACAATATAACAAAAGCTCTAAAGCAACAAATACAATTAAACAGTGTTTCAGTTCACTTCAATCAGGCTTAAGTTAAAGAGAAGCTTTCACAGTTCCTTTAAGGCAAATTGAGAAATAATTTGTTTCACTTGAAGAAACTATCCAATTGTCTAAGAGCTGTTTGAACAACACTGTCAGTAGTTAGCACAAACCTCCGTTTCTGCTGCAGCAAGACTTGGTCAGGAACAAGTCTCAGCATCATCACTTTGTATAGCACGCCCTCTGCCACCTCAGGTGCCGTACTACTGTTTGTGGTATTCTAAGAATTACTTTGGGCTTGGGGGCCAAATTCTGCTAGCACAAATCCTGCTTCCAGAACAGATACCTGAAAAATTTCCATTCGTTTCAGTAGTAACCTTCGTATGGGCCGTGTTAATACCAGTAAAACACAGAGTAGAGTTTAGCTTGCTGATGGCAATACTTGTCTGTGTTGCACTCAGGAAGATCCAGAAATATTCCTTTCTACTCACTGCAATGACCTGATATTCTGCTGATCAGAAAATGGCCCTAAAATTGGTATGAAATAGCATGAGGAGTATTTTTGCCTTGCTAACAAAACCAGAAAGAACTAGCCAAAATTATTTCCTTTGATTGTTGTCCCTGTGGTGTCTGTGGCCATGACCAAGATCACCCATCTTTATTCATCTCGAAGGGTAATTTAACTGTAGAGCCAACCATACTGCAGTTTAAAACAGAAGAACAGATTTGCTATTCTGCTTGCCCTACTAATTTAAGGCCTTGAGAATGCCACGTTACTGCCAGCTCGAAGGTCACCAGCAATATTGCTCACTTTGGCGTCAAATCAAAGTTCCTAGTTATGTTAAGGTTTGTTGCAGGACAACAACATTACACTAACTGCAAAACAAAATTGGGCACGTTTCCTACCAATGTCAGCTTATGAGTCATGAAAACTTAATGGCCTTTCTTAAAAGCCCAACTGGCAAGCCCAATACATGGAAAACTCTCACTGAATATATATTTTGTCTGTGGATAGAGTCCCTGTTTGGGCCTCATAATGGCACTGGAAGTGTAGGCAAATACTGCTGGAAAAGAAAGCCAACTATGGTGAAGTTGAGCATCAACATCTAGAGGAAACTAGATTCAGTTAATATTTCAAAAGCTTTTTTGGCATTTTTCTCCACAGTTATTTCTTCTCATTGTTTTGGAATTATTTTAACCCAAGGGAAACTCTGTTAGAATGAACTTTCTGCACAATTATCTGGTATTACAACAGCAACTTCATGAGTGTAAAGGGATGGCCATTAACACTCAGGCAGCAAGATGAAACAAACAGAAAAACCAAAAGTGAATCTTCTAAAACCACACATAAAAGTCATCCAGACCCACAAGTCCTTTCACATTGAGAAAAGCCTGAGAAGCCCTCCCTCTTCACTTCTCTATGTTAGCTTTTACTTTCTATCTCTACAAGGTACTTTTAGATTTAAGTGAACAACTAGCCATGCCTGGGGAAATACTTTCTTTTGAAAAAAATATATTAATTTAAAGATATATGGCATTATGCAAAGTCTCTGACATTCCTTTAGCATTTCTACTGTAGGTGTTTGCAGTACTTTTACAATAATCATTTTAACAAAACAACTGAGGACCTGAGTTAACTGCTGCTTGGATAGGTGAAAGACATGGAAAAAATACTTACTTTTGTCATATTTAGCTATAGTTTCCACTAGTGGGAGGTAGATAAGACTAGCTGGTCTCTGAATACTTGATCCTGCAAATAATTACAAACATAACCATACATGTGGAGCAGAGCTCTTGATAGAACTACTCGCCTAGACAAAGTTACCCCTGTGCATGATTTCTGATGGAGTTAAGGCCTAAAAGTCATTTTTAACAGGGTGAACTTTTGTTGGAGTTCAGCTCCAGCTTGACAGTTGATCAGCACATTAGCGATTTCAGAGCAGAAAACTCCAGCCACAAATTTCTTTCCACATACTGATGAGTGATCCTTATCAATATGATTTAAAAATGAAATTTAAAATTGATTTTGATTTTGGACACAGGTGAGTCAATGTGTCCTCAGCAGAAGATGTTGATCTGTCAGTAACAATGCTAATTGCTATAGGAATTAAAGTTCTGGGTCTAAAAAGAGTGGCTCACTGACCTTGTTGTTTGCCTGTAACATACAGGGAAATAGCTCAGGTCAACAGGAAGTGTGGGGGTTGGCACTCTGAGTGTTTAATTACTGCTGCTGCTTACTAACATGATTATACAACAGTAACTGAAGTCTCTCAAGTAATGATTTCTTGCACAGTTTCAGATTCCAGAATTCCAAATGAGGTATTTTTGAAAATGAAGATAGGATTACTTATAAAATGATAAAGCATGACTGAGGAAAATGAAAAGTCATCCTTTTTTTGCAACTTTTATCTGTGGTTCATAAAAGGAAAATCCACAAACTTAAAATCCTCCCTCCAGTTACTAATATCTTCCAGACAGCAAGTGGGGAATGTTTTTTGTTACTGTTTCCAACTTGCAAAAAAAACAACACCCCCCCCCCCCCCCCCCAAAGACTTTATGCAGAATGTTGGAATTATCATGAGAAAGATGCCCATCTAAAATTACACAGTAACTTAATGAGACTTTTAAACCAGAACAGAAAAATCCATGGGACTCCTACAGGGCAATCGGGTGTTACACAGGAATGTCATAATACTGCACTGGATGAGAATGGCACTTGAGTTCAAAACAACAATGATCAACAGCTCATAGCTCAGCTGACTGCAGACAAATACAACACACACTGTACTACAGCATTTGTTCACTGATGCACAGAAGAGATTTCCCAGTCTTGCTCCCTTCGACCTCATCAGTCTTCCTGCTCCCTCGGCTCCGGCCGTTACTGGATGAAGGGCATGCGCTCTTTGTTCTCATTGTCCCCTTCGTGGTCTTCCTCCTCTTCTCCAGCCTCGCTTGTCTCTGTGCTGTCGTTGGCCATCTGTAGGATGAAGGACATCAGAGCACCTTTCACATTGCTTTATTCGTTCCTATTTCAGTTTGATTCATGTGGTAAAGTGACTTGAAAACTGAAAGAAGACACGGCTGCAACAGGGAGATAAACACCCTGTCCGTGCAAAGCCTTTGCTGGCACCACACTGCTCCCCACTGGCCTTGCAAGCTGCTCCCTCCTGGCTTACAGCTGAGTTAGGTGACAGAAAGCACCCCTGTCACACGGGGGCACTGGGTAGGGACTTCACAGAACGTGTGAGAGCTCTGGTTTACCACTCCTCCTGTATCTGCTCTTCCAGAACAGGTAATGCTATTCTTTAATGGCAGCTAATGGACGGGATCTGGTCCCACGTGAGGCGCAGTGCCATGAAAACTCAGAAAGCAACAGTTTTATCTCTGTACAGCAGTGGATATGCAGATGCTGGCAGAATATACCCATGAGAGAGTGCAAATCTTGGCTCCCACAGAAGTGGGAAGAAACTGCATTACTGTATTTTATTGAAAATGCCTGTACAGGTAGTAGGCAACTGCAGACATTTGTAGTTCGGCATTGGATTTAAGGAACACATCAGGGTGTTTTTTCACATGGGAGTATTTATTACAACTTGTGTAAAGGTGCAAAACTCTCTTGTACTTCCCCTTGTCATTTTGACTTACCTGTGGAAGCACAACAAGAGTCTGTTTAACTGGGCAGGTGGTAATGTTATACAACATAGGTTAGCATGGCTGAATTCTCTTCTACATCAACATTCTCTCTCTTAGGACTGAAGAAGATTCTTGCATTAAATCAGACTCACAGAATGCTTTGGGTTGGAAGGGACCTTTAAAGATCACCTAGTCCAACCCCCCTGCAGTGAGCAGGGACATCTTTAACCAGACCAGGTTGCTCAGAGCCCCATTAACCTGACTTTGAATGTGGCCGTACACCACGTATGTGGTGCTGTGCACTCACCAGGGGAGTGGGGGCCTTCTCCACGTCCAGAATTAGTTTTCCTATATTTCCTCGGTCATGGATCCTCTGCATGGCCTCCTTCACCTGAAAGAAAGAGAACCTCTTGGTAATTTCCAGGCACACACTAAGAAAGAGAATCCCAAATTCCTTCCTTCCAAAACCAGCCACATATTTAAGGCATACTATGTGCAAGGTCATTCAAACATCTGCTGGAAAGAAAATGAATAGTTAAACTTTTTTTCAGTGAATTTGTATGGCCAGATTTTTATGTTGTGTGTGCCAAAATGGGACCCATGTCTTGATGGCAGTTCCTGAGTAGCAGGATAGGTGCACGAGGCTAACGCTGGACCCGAGCAACAGGCACCTGAGGTGCAGGGAGAAACACAGGCTCTGGGACTTGGTGCCTACAGGTTGTTCACTAGATTTTGTATTTGCAGAGTGTTTATCAAGAAACCCTGCTTTCATCAAAGGATGAAATGTTTTCCTAATTGATCCATGGTACTTTAGAGTCAATTTCTTCTGCACTCCTATAGAAGGAATGCTGCATCTGGGCAGTGGCTGTGATTAGTGCAGTACTGTGGTTCTCACTACATAAGTATTTCTTTCCTTCTTTTAGCCACTTTTTTTTTCTCTTTTTTATTTTAACTCAGTAGTCCCCTACAGATACTACTAAGACTAGACATTTAACAACTGGCTGCAACTAGCACAAGTGAGAAAGGAACAAAAACCTCTTCTCACTAGTGCACTGGAGAGGAGCTTATTTTGATGTCTGAAGGAAGTTTCAGAACTCCTCAGAGCTCAGTGTTGATGAATTGAAATTGTGTGTGTGCTGGACTGAATGCCCAATATGCAGCATGCAGACCACGATCAGATCACTGAAAATGGGAAGATGTCAAGTTTCCTCACTTTCATCATGGGAAACTTCAGGAACTGAAAATGGACACATAAAGGCTGTTTCATATCCTCATCACACCATTTTTTTTCAGGCATAACAGGACATGTTGAGACAATAAAGAGTTTTATGTTAATAGGATCTACCATCTGTGACATAGTTTTATTGAATATTGTAAAAATAATGGCATAGAAGTTTGAAACAATATGCTGACCTGGCAACAGGTGGGTCCCACAGCATATTTAAAAGCCTGAGCTGGGGTCCACGTACCTAAGATAATTGCTGAATGTCTACTACAGAAGGAAGCATGAGATTTTTAAAGATACTAAGCAAATACAGCTTTCAACTTCTAATTAAATGTAATGGATGCTGGGCACAAAATGTCTTCGCCATCTGTCCGCCTTGTTTTGAAAGCTGACTGCAGTGAACTCAATATTACAACCTTAAGCTTGCAAAGTGGTTCCCTCATTTAGTAAATACCAGACTTAACAAAAAATGTGTTAGAACAAAAGAAAAATAGCACTGCAAAACACAATGACTTTCTAACTTAGGGCATAATTGTAAATTAACCTTGGAAAACATATCTTTGTAAATCCCACTGGAAAGTGAGTTGACCTCTAAATGTAGCCTGCAAAATCACAGTAAATTTCATGAAGTCACTCTACAGCATAAGCAATACCTAATTATTCTGTAAGACTTGTTCTGCACTATGGACAACATTCCTTTAAGAATATTCAACAAAGACTCTGAAGAAGCAGCGGCTGTATTATTCTTTTATTACTCTTATTAGCCAAATCAAGCTTTTCAGAGTCTACAGCATGGCTTAGATAACCAACCTAGACATGACAGAGCTGGAGAAGTCAGCAAACACACTTGCCCGTCCATTGAAATTGATTACCAGAACATCATGTGGAAAGCAGGGTATGCAACATTTATTTCAATTTGTACCATATCATATTAAGCAAGGCAAATTTGAGAAAATGTGCTTTCCCTGCATTTTTCATATGCACAGTATCAACTTTAAGACTCTGGAGAAAGGTTCAAGAATTGTTTCCAAGACACTTTTAAGTAGCCTGCAAATGCAAGCAGCAGGCAGAGGCAAAGGGAACAATAAAACTCAGAGCAGTAAGAGTGGCTATGGAATCCAGATGGAGATATTAAACCTATAAAACATTTTGGAAAAAGTATTTTGAAGAGCTGATACAACATCTGTATATTTTAGTGTCATTTGCAGCTTACCTACCAGCTAGTCAAATTCTGTACTAGTGCCACACCCTCCAGTACAGTACGTCTGAGTTAGGAGAGCACGAGCTATTTAATACATCAGTAAATTTTACATTTATGGTTGCTAACAGTCCACTTATTCAAGCAAGACTGCAACCACTTGTTCCCCAAGGTGCCTGAGTACTGAAACCATTCCCTCTTACACTAGAGGGCAGAGAGCATCACAGCCTGCCCTGGCTAAGCCAGTGTGGGTAAGGCTTCAGTTGTTCTATGCAGACTGTAGGACAGCATTTACTGTCTCATGTGAGCATTGACGTGCTGTGTGGAGTCTGCCTCTGGCCCAGTGTGGCTGAGGCTGTGCCTGAGTGTTTGCACGTTCCCAGTGAAGACAGTGAATCTCTCTGCACTTGGTCAAAATCAGACCCAGGCTTAGCTGGTAGTACAGCAAAGGCACAAAGACATCTTGGAATTTACTGGACGTTCTCTGAAGTGGTTGGAGTTTGATTCAAAATAAATATCCCTTCCAGAGCAAGGATCAAAAGTGTTTCCCTCTTTGTACAGAATTGTGTCCCTAAATTGATTTTTCACCAATTCTTCTATATTCGTTGCTATTTGCATCTGTCAACTCAAATTCAAGTAAAATGTGCTTTTGTTTATATGCACGAGCTAATTGAATTTCTTCTGGTGCAGGATCTGCAGCAGAGGGCTCTTGGATTGGAAACAGTGCAAAGGAGTGTTTACTAATATTAAGAGTTTCCACTGGAATAAAGGACAATTCTGTTGGCCTGTGCTTTCAGTATAGCTCAGCTCTTAGAGGGTTTGTGTCTAAACTAATGCTGATTAGCCTTGAGAGCCCCACAATTGGCACAGCATCACAGAGCTCTGCACTGGAATCAGAACTCTTTTTACACATTAGTGGACAACTGGGAAATGCTTCCACTTTCCATGTTATTTATGTAAGGAAAGCTGGCAAAGCAGTTACTGGAAAACAAGAAAAATCCAGAGTGCCACCCAGCCAAGCACTGCCCGATGAACCCAACATTAGCACTCCGAGGCTGCACTAGAGGAAAGAGATTACTAGCAAGGGAGAAATAACAGGAATCCCAAATTTGACTTCTCCCTCAAGCACACTTGCATTAATTCATATTTTAGTTTGATGTTTTCAAGCATACTCTGGAGTAGATTCATCTTCCTCTATCAGTTCAGTCTAGTGGAAAATGATAAACAGAAGAAAAGGACCTTTCTAACTCAGTTTGATACAATTTGCATTTGCTTTAGGGAATATGCTTTTAGTACTGGAGAAACCACTTTGGAGAAGTCTATTTCTTCCATCCCTTTCACCCCTACAGAAGGTACAGTCATGGATACATTATCACATATCCTCGTTCCAGTGTTTTTCAGCAATGACAGTGGATCTGGAAATTGAGACAACCTATTCAATAATGAGGTCATCTGTAAAACAAAAAACATGGTCTAGAAGGACAAAACTGCAGGACTGCAAGGTCCTTTACAAGTCATGCTTACCATGCCCTGTGAGAAACACTCAAATTCTCATTTTCCATCATAACTCCCAAAGGCTGCAGATTTTCTGAAACTTCTAGGAGCTCCACCCTCATACCACTCTGCTGGACCCAAGCAGAGAGGCATGAAATTTAAATATATAGAGCTTAATTGGGAACATACAGAACAGTTGCACTGCATTAGCATTGTAGGCAAGATTTAGCAGCTTTAACGTTTCTTAGAAAATTTTAATCTATTAACACACACTTGCACAGTTAAAAAGGTGTTATGCTGCCAGTGCTACCAACAGAATTCTTCAAAGAAGCCTTGATACAAACACAGGATTAAAAAAACACACAGCTGGCAAAGAAGGCCTCTTGTGAAAAAGCCTGTTCAAGTGTATTTTCCTGAGGGGATGTTATGGTCAGGGTCTCAGAGCTTCTCTTGGATCAGAGCCATTTCTGTCCCATATCTATTGTGTATCATACTGAGAAGAGCAACAATTACTGTCAATAGACCCTGGTAGGAGAGCAGGAGCCAAAATGCCTTCATGTTACCAGCCAAAGACTGTTCTAAAAGAAGGTTCACAGCAGCTGTGTTCTCTGAAGTAGGGTTTGACAGAATCCGCTCCTATACCACTGCAGCGTCTCTCCTGAGGTACTCCTCAGAAATATCAAGAATCTTGGCTATTGTGTCCTCTTTAAATTTTCTTATTCTGCTTCAAATAGACTCATCTTCTCCAGCCTCAAATCTGTTCAAAATCAAGCCAAGGTACTTATCTTAAGCACCAATGGTAATTTTCAGAATATCGTTCAAGAATTTCATCTCCTACCAGACTAGATTTTCTCTGCCTTCAAAAACAAGCTGTAGCAACAAGGCCTCCCTCTAGTAAACTTTATACAGGTAAATTTTTCAAAAAGTTAGTACTTTTAAAAGTCTGCATACAGAAAAAAACAGAAAAGAAAAAGCCAGTTACCCAGACACAGTGGGCTGTCGATGCCAGAGGCAGATATTTGTCTTGTCTTCATACTTTCTAACACTTGAGCTCTACAGGCTTCCAAAGACAATGCAAGTAATGACATACAGTAAAAAACAGGATTTGGGAAATTTTAAGTCTCAATAAGTCTGGAATTCCATGTGGGATTTTTAAAACCTGAACTGAGAAAGCTCAATACTTGCTCCTCCCAGTGAGAACTTTGACAATATCTGGCTGTGCCAGTAGTTATTTGCAAATTCAGAAATGATGCCATGCTTGGCATAATGGCATTCATCATTCTGCTCAACCTTCCTTCACTGACTAAAAAGTTATAATTACTGCATGTTGTAATATTTCCCAGTTTATACAAAAGCAACACAAACAAATCAACAGAAAAATCTCAGTACATCTCTAGACAGGTGTATGTATTTTGGGGTATTCTGCTTGTGGGTTTTGGATGAGCGTTTATTTCTGTGCTTTGTGATGGCAAAAAGTTTAGTCTGGTTTTTATAAAGTTTTTTAAAGACACCTTTCCAATGGACTAGGTTGCTAAAATGGTTCATTCAGTGTTGCTGATTCTATTGCATTTTGGGAATTCAATCTAATTTTAGGACTGACTATGTACCTTGAAATCACTGATACTTGGGTCTTCACGCTACCTACGACCAAAGTAAGCTGAAAAAGATAACACAAAAATTATTTATAAGGTTTGTCTGTGAAATTTTAAAATGGTGTATTTTTATAAAAAAAAGAAGGTGTCACGTGCAAGAAGTGTGTTTTCAACTAGGCTGTAGTTCACAGAGATGCCTGTATAGTCTCAACTTTATAAACCAGCTAATTTTGTAGTATCACATTAGCTCTAGATATCGTTAAAAAAGAAACAGCAGAGTATTAGAAACACAAAAGAGTTCATGTTCCTTGTAGCAATGATACGCTAAATTGATACATCATCTCTAAAAGACAGATTTTCATATTTCTTTGGCTAATACCTCATGGCAGACCATGACTTGCAAAGTTTTTATGTCACTAAAAGCAGAAGAGAATAAATAACAGCCATAAATTATTTGCCTCTACTTCAGTAGAACACCAGAGTACACACTGGGAACATGGTATGGCTTTTGTAGTCATTCTGTCATTAGTTAGCTGAGAGCAATTCTAATTTAAACTATAAGCTTGCATAAAAAAGGAGAAAAACAAAAATTATTTTGTTTTTTTACTAGCATTTCTAAAATAGTGAAGTGCTAATATTAGCAGAGTACTATTAGCAAAGTATTAACATGGAAACTAAGAAAACAACTTTTAGGAATCACATTGAATCCACAAATTACTTACCTAAGTTTAATTAAGTGCTCTGTCAGCACTCCTGACTAACTGGCAATACCTTTCTATGTGAGAAATATGTGTAAAAAAAGCACAAAATTAAGCAATTTATTACCTGTAATCACTCAGACTGGAAAAAAGATGTTCATACCAAAATTAAAAATAGCAGCCACAAGACATTTTTTTTACTCAAGTAGTTTCTGCAAATCTGAGGCCATGAAAAACCTGGTGTATTTCAAACAGAACAAGTAACATAATATGCTGTCAGGCTGTGACATTACTTTTGGGTATCTGCAGCTAGCTCCTGATGACATTGGGGTTCTATGGCTCTTGATGGGACTGTGTAAAAACAGGCCATTTTACACTGACTAAAAGACTTTTTTCCTGAAATGCATCTTGTACAGCTGCCTTCGGACTAGGGATTCTTTCCTGTGTTCTCCGTGGACTTTTCTTATTAGTCTTTAGCACTACGTTTTCCCCAGGTGAAATTAGTAACTGGGACAGATTTCTTGTCTGGCTTTTCATCTGAAGCCATTCATTTCAGGTCCCCACCTCTACTGTCCTGGTAGTCACAGCACTGATCCTTCAATTCGCTGAAGCCTGCAGCTGAAGGGAGACAAAATTAACCTTGGAACCCCATTACAGAACAAGCCTGAAAGCGGTACTGAGGCCATGACTACCTTGCAAAGTTCTTGAACAGAGATGTTCTCCTAGATTTAAGTCTGACTCTTTATAAATAATATCAAACAATCATGTTCTAACTTTAGATTGCTATAGTCAAGCCTCTGCTTATTCACCCATTTTACTTGAAACTAATTTGTTGGCTGTTCTGTGTTTGAAATCAAGAGCCAACAGTAATCTCTGCTGAGGTATTCATAAATGCTTGCTGACGTTCAGTCATCTCTGGAACTTCATTTTGTTGTTAGAATGTAGCAAAAGCAGTATACTGCTTTATAAATATAGAAAAGTAAAATGGGAAATGTATTACTAATTATCTGTGGCACCATTTCAACAGTATGAAAGATAAATGCAGCCTGCCTAGAGAAACGGATGCTATTTTCAAGCCTATGGATATTATTTTAAACATAATGATCCATTTCTGTATTTGGATCTTATAAGAAACCAGTCTCAGGAGTAAAATAAGAGAGACTGCAAAGTTGGAACATTAAAGGGCTCGCTGTGCCAATATAACACACTGGGGGCTTCAGGCCCACGTTAGTAATGTGAGTGTTTAGTAGAGAGAAACAATGAAGGCAACGGGCCATGTGGAAACATTCCACGCCTAGTGGAAATATCAGAACATTAATGCTTTCATCATCCTACATGAAGCTGTTCAGCTCAGCAATATCATTATTTTTTTCAATGTTTTTTTGTAAAGTTATATATTTACTTCAGAAAAAAAACAAATCAAAACTAAAAGAATCTAAAGATACTCCTGCATCAGAAGAGTGGATGCTCTTTTGACTCCATGGTGTTGAACGCAGTTTATACAAACTGCCATCTACACATTCCAGTTTGATTTTTGCAGACACTTTCTTTACCTCATCACTCTCAGCTAAGGCAGGTTTATTGGATGGTGGCAGAGGACTGTGTACTGGGTTTCCCTGAGGTACATGAAAGCTTACAAGCCCTCTCATTCCCCTTTTTGGTAAATTGGGTCATAGTATGAAAGGTTAAACAATCTCATGCCAAGGTTACAAATTGAATCTAAGCCAGAACTGAAGTGATTTCCATTACCTCAGTTTGATCTGTCCACGCACCAGCTGTTCCAATGCTGTATCACCACACACTGTCTAAAGGGTGATCAACACCCAAACAAAGGGAACGTCTCTCACCTTCAATACTGCTGTTTATTTTCACACATCATCTGAAAGAATCACCTTTTGTCCTCTGTTTATACACTGAAAACATTTTTCCTGTGCACATAAGGAGTCCAACAAGGCCATCTCCAAAATGCCGTTCTGGGGCTGATTGTAAAGAATCACTAAAGCACCAATGTCACTCCAGCCCTCAAGTTCTTCTTAAATTTCTTCTGATGTATATGTGGGAAGCTGAAAACAGCTGACTATTTGAGAAGTAGCTGCCATAGTCCTGCAACACTTACCCCATACCCCCTCACTGGCTATCACCTGATGCTCTTGGACAGTTTTTGAAGCAGGAACTGTATCTTCTTAGGGATGTGTTTTATCATGTCAACAGAAGCCCCACCTGATCATAGCCACGCCTGCTAATCACAGCTGTAGCACACAGAAATAGTAACAGCCCCTTTTAAGTATCTGTCATTGTACAGCCAGTTTCACATGTAAGTAACAAAGGTGGAACAAAGCATTTTTCAACAGCAAAATAGCTTTAACCTGAGGCTCTGTTAGTTCTGTTTTCCAGGGAGTATGGGGAGGAAGGAGGAAGCACCCACACAGCTTGCTTAACCATCAGAAACAGAATCACATCTTTTCTCAGAAGTTTTGTTTGTTTTAACTGCCCTGTCAATAACAGAACTTCCAAGTTCAGAAGAGGAAAAAATAGCAGTAATGTAGAGGCCAAATACAAAGGCCATGGTAACTAGCGAAGGATTTAGGTAATTACCTAAATATTCAGGCATGTGCTACAACTTCAAAGTTAGAAGCCTTGGTTCAGAAATACGTAAAAGGCAGAGAAGCAGTCAATTGTCTCATGGGATCTTTCTAACACTCAGCCTGGGCTTTGGTTTGGTATTGTTGTGCAGAACAGGTCCGAAATCTAGTTCATAGTGCTACTGTGAGGTTCAGTAGATGCTGGAAAGGGCATGACAGCTACTTTTTGAGAAGAATTTGAAATATTCTGTGTACACAAACTTCAGTCCCTGTTCCACTGGTGTAACTTCCCTGACCTGACCAGGCTGCATGTGAATGAAAACAGCAGGTGTTGGGAGGGGATAAAAGTCTCAGCTGATGAAGGAATACTAGTAGCGTTCAGTGGCCTTCAATGACTCAAACATAAAATCTGTAAATGAATATTATCCTTCAAACACGGTTTTCACACATGTCAGCACTGTCTCCAACCACTCCTCCAATCTTGGTAGAGCCTGAACTTTCCATCAGAACTCAGTATTTTCCTTACGAAAAGGAGGTGAGAGCTGAGCTTTCCTTCTGAGAGCCGAGGGAGCTCCCCCTCGTCCCCTTGCCCTGGTCCTCCACATGCAGCTAAGCCAAGTTTACCTCCTGCATTACTTCTGGGCACTGTGACAGAGAGAAGAGCTGTCTGCAGGAGCATTCCTCACCAATCATTAATTCCTCTCCTGCTCGCTGTGGCGTGTCTGAGATGCCTGCGACTGCATCATGTCTGCAGAATCACATGGGCAGGATCTCCATGGTGACCGTGCCATGCGCTCTGCAAACATCAGCTGGCTAGTCAAGGTTACTTTGGCAACCCAAGTGTCACAGGTAATGATCCAAATCTTGTTCAGATTTATGAGAGAATAATCTGAATTAAAACCTTGGCTGGTTCTGTTCTGTTGCTGTTCATAACAGACACTATTTCAGTGAGCCCAGAGCTATCTCCATGAGAATTACAAACACTAATATCAATAATATTTATTTAAGCATCATTTGTACCAGTAATGAAGAAAAAGATGGATACTATTCTAGCTGAGATACCACATAAGCAAAGCTTTAACATTAAAGCTTTCATTAGTGCTCTAAGGCAACATGATTTTTTTTTTTATTATCAGACTCACTGCTGTGATCTTTTACAAAGCTATGTTGTTGTTAATGTGAACTGTGAGCTGCATTATAATCACAGATGCTCTTCTCAGAACAGGTGAAGAGCCATTTGCTTTAAAATTGAACACAGTACTTCATACAAAAAGATCACGTAGTCTTGTCTTCTGGATTATGTCACTTTCAAGAGTGACATCTGTCAGAATTTATCCCTATTGTTTGGCTAGCATAGTTCCTCTTTGCTAATCTTGAAATGTCTCCTTTCTATGCAGTATTTCATTGGGAAACATGATGACTTTTTTTTTTTTTTAAAGTTTTGGGGTTTGGTTTTGTTTTGTTTTGGTTTGTTTTTTTTTTAAATTGAGTTTGCAATACTTTCCTTTTTCAGGCCAAGTCTTCTGTACAAGCTTCTGTAGGAAAGCTGTTTGCCTGGGTGTGATTACTGACAGCTGTCCTTCCACAGACAGAGCTACTGGACAAATCCAGCCTTTTGCTGGTAGGGATTACCTCCCTTGGGAGCAATGGGATAACCTGTATTGACCACAGCACACTTCCATGGGAATGATCTGCATTCACGACAGGAATATCTTCCTTGTACTCTATAGCAGAATAGCTGGCAGAAAAGCACTTCTGGTATCAAACTGCCCCAACTGCTGGGACAAAATCCTCCAGTGTACCTCAAGCTATGAGCTTTACTTTTTCCCCCTGATTCTCTCTCCCATCCCACTGTGGGGGTGTGAGCAAGCAGCTGTGTGGTGCTTAACTGCTGGCTGGTGTCAAACCACAACACCTGCATACATGCAAATAGAAAGTTCTTTTTAAATCCCTTTCATTCCTCCATTGCTAGTCACAGCTGTAAACAGCAGCTCTGGCCTCTATTCCCTTCTGCTGCCTGTCAGTGAGGAGAGACCTTTTCTCTGGAATACCTTTTAGGCTCACTGTATGTTGCCATGGCAGCAAGACTAAAACCAGACCCAAGATGAGAAAAATGTCAAAGGAATAAAAACTGACGCTACAGGCAAATTCTGACTGAGTCCTCCCTTGGCTACTGAAGATCTCTATTAAGTTATACATCTTTTAGATGGAGAGCTACAGCTGCAGAACTGTGCTGTTTTCATTCTTTCCTTATTCCTGTAACCCCTGCTGACGTCAATGAGCATTTGTTTTGCCTCAGTAAAATTCAAAGAAAGAGAGATTTAAAGCCTAGTAATTACAGAAAAACTGAGCCAAATCTTGCCAGCTTTTACGTACGGAGTCAACAGGGATAAAGCAGAAAAAAAGTCAGAACCAACACAAAATGAAATATTTAGAAGTACTAGACAGCAGTGCCTAGATTATCAATTTGGTGGGAGCTTTCCTACACGGTGAAAGAAAAGACCTTGAAATTTCATCCATCAATGCAGAGAATTTCAGCAAGTTAGGACTGCTCTGGGGCATTCAGCACTTTGACAGTTAAAAATCAGAGTTTTGTTTGTGAGCAAAGAGCTCTAGAAGAAAAAAAATCTATAAGACTGTGTATTAGAAAAATTTGCACAGAGTGAGGAGGAAAACTTTTTTTGATTCAAACTGGCACAGCACAGGTTTTCTCATTATCACTTGGTATTAACATAAGCTTGAAGAAAAAGGGAATTGTTTCTGCGTTACTATAGGCAATAATTACTTTATTATTTTCAAAGTCAAGGTTTGTTTCTGAAGGGTAGAGATTTGATGGAGAAACCCCTGGAACACACTCAAGCAGAAAAGCCACATCTTATGAATCAGGATGGAGTTTTAAGGATCCTGTGCTGGTACTTTTAGAGCAGCAATAAAGCCAGAATTCCTGGACCCAAATCTTCTGCAGCAGTTTGTCTAGTTGGTAGCAGAACACAGTAATTTTGACTCCATAATGAGATTAACCATTCTGAAGGTGAGAATAATACTGTGTGCAAGGGATACAGAACTATTGTAATAACGTTTAAAAGTTCCTCAAATCCACTAACCAAAGGAGGATCCCTTCTACATCACGCTTCTGGCTGCCA
The DNA here is from genome assembly GCF_000691845.1 of Merops nubicus. Classification (NCBI taxonomy): domain Eukaryota; kingdom Metazoa; phylum Chordata; class Aves; order Coraciiformes; family Meropidae; genus Merops; species Merops nubicus. Next base: position 41,281 of record NW_008611820.1, on the reverse strand, counting down.
CCATAGGACTGCGAGCCACTGACTCCCAGCTGCTGCCCGAGTCTTTGGGATTGCTGGTAGGACCTACAACAGCATGGTCCCACTCTAGTGAGTCTGCTTGGGTCCACAGCAGCAGCTCTTACACTGGGAGAAATTCCTTGGGCTGCAGAGGAGTTTTGGCAGTCACAGGCAAAAGAAACAGGCCCTCTGTATTTGTTTAAGATGCAACAGTCTCCTGCCTAAACTGAATTCATAACATGCTCAGTTTGGTCTATTCTTGTATTCCATTATAATCCATTATAACAATTTATGGCAGGAAATTAAGTTTATTACATTCATCCGTACAATTAAAAAAAGAACATTTTATGTTGTTATTGACTATCAAACTCTGTGACATCTGTTGTTAAATTCTTGCCTCAGCAATGTTGCTCATGTTCTCTTTGAAAAAAAAAAATGCTTGGAGAAAAACTGTCCCGACCCACAAGTATGTCTCATTTGTTCTCTCTCACATAAGCATGTTGGTGTCATTAAACTCTCCTCCTCCTCCACCCCTAGAACATGCAGACTTAATTGTAAGCATACTGTTTTGTGTTGTGTTGTGTTATCTTTCTAATTATAACGGCTAGACTGTAGAAGGTGAATGTTGTGGATCTCCTCTGCACAGCCTTGCAGCAGCAATCCTGTCTGGTTACTTCTCTGTGGGAATCTGCCAAACAGAGATTCCTCTTCACACACAAGTGAAAGATCAGACAGCCTTTCTGGAACTATTTTGTTTCACAGCCACACGAGAACTCCAAGTCTGCAGTATTTCCAGAACCACAGCTTTTCACACAGACACTTTGTCTAGACACTTGCAGGACACTATTTAAATACAGAAGAATCTTTTCTTTGACACCGTACTCTGAATTGCCTCTGACCTAAAGAGCTTCACCATGTTCCAAGTCAATCCATGTCCTAACTCTGCCTCTTGGCACTTGGGCACAAACCCTGCCACATGGGGTGTGGAGAGGAAACCAACAAACCAGGTTGCAAAACATTAGGTAATTCTTGAACATCTGAACATCCTGAGCATTTAAGAATCAGTGGCAATTCTACCACGTTTTCATACAAGTATGCAGCTGCACCAGAATGTGAATGAAACACCAAAGACTAGCCTCTTTTCTGCAGGGACTCTGCTTCATTTGAGCGACACTTGGGACTATGGGGCCCTGACTTCCAAGGTTACCAGGCCCAGCAAACTTGACATCAACGGCAGTGTTAAACCTTCACAGTGACAGCACCTGTGGGTATTACTTGTGGACCTAACAGTGTATGGCTGTGCTTTACACAGTCCACAGGAACACTGCTGTGTGCCTCCTGTCATGGCCTCTCTTTGTCCTGCAGTGGTAGGGGTTGCTGGCTGTGCCTTGCTTTCTTCTGCTTGCACCTTGTAATAAGGTCCTGCCTCATGGAAATGCATCCTTCTCCCCAGCCCTTCCCAAATGGCAGCTGGTTTTGTTGGAGGTCAGGCAAAATGGGTGACTAACATGACTTCTGCCACTGTACCTTCTCATCAGATTTTCTAAACAACTGAAGTGCGTTAAACATTTTTATTTCCAAAGACCTTCTATCACATATTCCTCAGACACTTTCTTGGGGTCTTTTCTGAGCTATTTCACAAGATGGGATCTTATAATCAGTAATAAAAAAATAGGAATTCCTGCACCACCTGTTTATTCCAAGGAACTTTAAGTCTTCTTTTATTACCACTACAGAAGAAATTGGCCTCTATTCCAGAACCATTACTTCAAACCATGGGAACAAAACTTACTGGTTATGAAATCCAGTAAACATTCAGACTTCCAGATAGTAAAGACACAATCCTTAAAAGTCTTTGACAGTGTGATTTCCAAAGTCTGAGGTGCTTCATACACAAATCCACCTACTAGGATGAGATTTTAAAAAACACATTAATATTGTGTCTTCAAACAAAATCCCTCCATGGTCTTTTGTAACAATGGATTGTCTGCAATAAAATCCGGCCCTAATCAGTAAACCAATTATGCAAATTCTTGAAACTCATCAAGGTAAATCCCAAAAGTCTCTAAAGAGCCAAATGAGAAACTAATTCTCCTTTGATTTCTTGTACAATTTTTTTTTGTTTGTTTCAGAAAGTAGTACCATGAGGATTGCAATCTAATTATTCGTAAGTCATCATTGTATTTTTTGTGTTACAGACAAAGCTCTCTAAGTCAGATCCTACCATCAGGTGCCACTCTGTAACTTCATTGAAATTATACCTAACCAAAAGAAAAAACCACCAAGATATTAACTTGTAATACAGTTGTAATTTTAAAGGGTGTGATTCATGCCTATCCTCAGTTTGAACTACATCAGTTTACAGTAAGATTGAAATCATTCATCTTGGTCAAGTGAAAGGTATTTAAATTTATCTTCTTTGCTAGTTGACAGTTTTAAAATACATTCTGCAGTCCTGTTTGCATTATTACTTAATATTTCTCCTGGCACTGTTAAAAAAAAATGTCTCATTCTAAGCCTGTATTAAAGATCTTAACTCCACGTAATTACTCTACTAATGTGATTGCCCTAAAAATTGCTGTAGTTTACAAGCTGAGTGTTGCTGTTTGAATACACATTCAGCTTTGCATCATATCAGACTGCCACAGAATTGGCAGCAGGGAGCCACAGCAGAACTGCTCATGTGACAGAGGCACTGATTCAGCTGAGACAGTTTCTCATCTAATTCAATTAAACTTGCATGTGTAGATGCACCAAAAAAAAAAAAAAAAAAAAAAGAAAAGGCAAACAGGATGTATACTAGCTATAATAATTCAGGGAAATAGGCCAGAACTTTAGTAGCACACATTTTGCTAGCTCTGGGCTAACGTAGGCTTAACTGTAGGAACTCTTGGACTTAGCAGGAAGTTTCCTTTAAATTAAAGGAAAAGATTTAGTGGTGTTAGTTCTGCAAATGAATTCAAAGGTTATGCCCTTTTTCCTCAGGAAGGTTTAAGACCTTTAGGACATGTTACCCAGCACATAACCATAGCACATAATAGAAAAAAAACCCTCAAGTTCTTCTCCTGGTTGTCAGTATTAGGTAATGGCAGGGCAGTCACTTTTACACAACCTTTACTCTATTAAACTGAATGCACTTAAAGTTATGGAGCTATCTGTGATGTGTGAGGCTTTATTTCTAATAGATATGGCCTACATTTTCACATGTGTGAACTTCAATACCACAATCCAAAGCCTGGACTGATATTCAAACTAGCATATTAGCTAAAAACAAAACAGTGGAAAAGTAAGTTGCTCATTTGGATCTTAAATTACATTGCTTCATTTTTGAATTGTTTTCTCTGAGTCAGTGAACATAACATACAGCTTTGCTCTACAAAATATCTTTGTGCTCAGTCATTCACAGCAGGCTAATATATAGGAACCTTTTAGTATTGGCAATTTATGTACTTTGCTGCCTTGGTGTTAATTTGTATCATTATCTGTAATGAGAAATAATATAATTCCTAAACTGCAGTACGGCATAAAACTCCCCATTATCACATTATATTTGGATTATATTATGCTAAGAGATGTCTTTATGCTCAAGAAAAATCTTACTTCTAAAAGTCATCTCTATTTAAATGATTGAAAAGCATATGAGCCATTTTCATTAGGTAAGAACGCTTATCTTGATTAATAATTCTCATACACTAGAATGAAGTGTTATTTTGTATACAATCATTGCATTTTGTTCAGGGTAAAATTACATAAACCTCAAAAGTAAGCTTCCTTCCAACTAAAGTTTCCCACTATACTTAGTGTGATTAAATTCTCCTGTACTATGTATTAATGTTTTAAAATGTGATAACATCACGTTAAAAGTCACATGACAGGGAATTTTGGTTAATTGGAAAAAAATTAAATTCCAAATCAGAACAGCCTAATAATCAGGTGGCATCAGAGCAGAGCTGTGCATAGTGTGTGCTAAGTGCCCATGACAAACTTCTACAGCCTTTGGGAAAATGGCAGGAGTCCCTTGGTGGACTTCAAGAGCGGGCTTAAAGCAGAGTCTGGAAGATGTTTCCACTGACTGGGATATTCATTCTCTTGCTCTCTACAGAGTAATGAATTATGATGGTTCAGTAACGGACCTCAGGGTGGGTAAGGTAGGACTCAAACTCTGGAATATATGGACTCGTGAAGTTTAATATTCAGCTGTCCTTCCTAATGGCAATCAATACCAACAATGGATCATCTGGTTAATATGTAGAAGATTATCTGCATAAAACTACAAAATTGTCTTACCTACAAGTCAGATAAAGACAGTAAGTGCATTTTTGGGGGATATCAGCAAAGCTGTAGGAACCTGAACACAAAACTTGTGTCACCTTTGGAATAAAGAGAATCTAGTAAACTAATTAGACTATTAGTATGAAAGTTAAAAAAAAAAAAAAAATACACAACACCCAGGTGATTAATTTTGTGCTACTACTTACAAGATTTCCAAAAATTATACCATCCTGCCAAAACCAGTCATCAACATGATTAGCTGCTAAGAGACAAACTTGGTTTTTCTGATGGAACTAATAATTTACTACTTCTTTGGCTATTGTTACAGTGATAAGCAGATCCCAGAGGAAGAGCCTGAATGTTCATTTTAGAAAGGCATTTCTAAAACAAACGGGCCAAATCAATTTCATTTACCAGAGTTCTGTGTCTATTAACAACTAAAAATCCTTCTGCCATGACTAAATATCTTAGGTCAAGATGTTACCTCCTTATAGGCCAAGAACCCAAAAATCCCCGAAAGCTGAAAAATGGGAGCTAGAATATAGAGCAGAAATGCTGAAGGTGACTATCTAATTTACTAGTGTTTCTCACCACAGCAGTTCTGCAGCCTCTGACAGCATTTCATTCCCTTCTGCCCACTGGCAGTCACAGAACGTGGCCACAGGGACCAGAACTGCCCATGTAGCATCATTTAGACAAATTTAACCTATCACATTTAAACAGAGAGGAATATTTTCCTTATTCTTATCTCCCATTCCCTTTTAATTCTTTTCCTTAGATAGCTTTCTAGGCATTCACTAATTAATGAAGTATAAGACTCACAGATTATAGCCAGGAAAAAAAAACAAAACCAAACAACAAAACAAACCAAAACCACGCACCACCAAAACTACTAGTCTGATTTTTTTCAAAACAGAGGCCAAAACCTCTTCCAAAATCATCAGGGATCTCATCCCAGTCTGAAAATGGGAAGGTTTCAAAGGCAGGAGGCATCCAAATTATTTGTATTCCTTACATGTCTGGCACAATACAGATGAGATCTCTCAGCTCTCTCAACATCATGTAGATTTCATTATTTTTATCTCAGTTTAAAAAATTCTTAGCATTTGGGAAAATAGGTCTTTTTAAATTAGAACTGAGACTAAAAAGATTTCTGAGAGAATGAAAACAATCACTAGGAATTTTCAACACAAATCTCAGATCTCTCCATGATACCCTGGGAGAAAAGCTGAATTTCACACATTAGCCATCCCTGCCAGTTCAGCTAGAACAACTGAGAGCTTTCTTTCCAAACCAGTCAACTAATTAACAAAGAAGCATGAGCGGAAATTTTTTGACACAGAGGTGTCAAATTTTGTAACAAGAGGGAAAAATCAAAGTTCTATTCACAGGCTCTGTGGCTTAAACTTCACACCACTAACAGCGCAAGAATGAAATAGCATCTAAATGTGTCTTTTAGTTAACTAACTAAAAGTTTCTAATATTTCCTTTTAGTACATGCTATTTATCTAGTGTTTTTAATTTAGGGCATCCAATAGTTATTTCTCTGAGTGACAAAAAACTTTCACTGTTCCAAATCTTAAGAGGTCCTTGCCAGCTGGTGGTACTACCAACTTCGTGGAACAGGAGATAAAGTAAACTTTCCTGTTAAAATCAATTTAAAATGATTCCTGCTTTTTGCTGGTGGATTTAATGTACTGGCATATATTTAATCAACCTGCACGCCAGACTGGAAGACAGGCAGATATTTTGCTGCACTGTCAGGCAGAAATAAAAAGGAATGGATTGAAGCATGTTTGGATCAAGGGTATAAAGCTAAGTAGCTTTTGTTCTCTAACACTTCATGAAAGGTCTAGAAATTGTTTTTGCATAGGGAAATGACTCCTTAAAACCCTATTTTCCTGACTCTTGAGAACAGCTTAAATTATACGACACAAATAAAGTGTAAAACAAATGTGTTAAGAGTTGAACATTCAAGATAAACATAGGATAAATATATTCTGTCTCCAGGAGTTAAACACACACATTGGTGTTTTTAAACGTGTCACTAAAGTCCAAGGTATATCCCCTCTGCTTGGGAGAAGCTCTCCCTAACTAGGTCTCTGGTTATTTGCTTGCATGGGCACAGTATCACCATAGCAGTTCGATACATAAGGAATGTGTGCCAATTTATTACTGAAAAGGCAGCTAATATATTTCAGTAAGCAGACTACTCCTGTAAAATACTCCTTCTTCACAGTAATTAATCAGCAGCTTGCTCCATATAACAGGTTTGCTCTTATTTTTTTCTACTACATGACAAGCCAGTTTTTCCTATATACAATCTCCTGTTGCTAATTTAATTAACTGGAAGCACGTGACTCGTTTATCTTTAATAGTGCACACTTTCTTGAGTGGAATCTATCAAGGCTCCCTATATTACTTTTCTGCCCGTTTCCCCCTGCCCTCACACTATCCACCAGGAACCAAGTCTACATGTTGTTTTCCTTTGGCTTGCAGTTACAGAAAGCCATTATCTCTGTGGCACACAAGGGCAAATAGAAGTGACAATCTGTCCTGACCCAGAAATATGTATCATGACTCACCACTGCACTTTCAACTTCCAGTGTCTCATGCCTTCTAGAGAAGTATTTTCTGCCTATGTATCTCCATAACTAATTAATTCTTAGCAGAGTGCTTACTGAGTAGATTAGAAAAGTGCTGTAGCTGCAGGCTGTATTTATGTTAATTGTGAGAGGTTTAGTCTCACACTAGTCAGCTTCTAACCTTTGTAACAACATTTGAACACAGAATCAATGCTCATCAAAAATATTGCCAAAACACTTTTCCATGTCTGCTACTTCATTCCAAAACATTAAGATGCCATTCCCCTGAAATGCACCAGCTGACTGAAATTTGGTAGATCATGTGCCACTCTGAGATTAGAGCCCCCAATAAATGCACTGCCTCACAGAGATGCTGAGACACAGCCCAGGAGCCTGGCTCTTAGAGGCCAGAACTGGCAATTTAGCACTAACGTGCTGCATGACACCAGGCAAGGGAAGATCTCCACCGTCCCTTTTGCTATTTATCTGTTAAATTAGTATTATAGCATGAACATTCTCCGCATGCACAGAGGAACATTCTGAAGACCCTAGATGACAAAATTGTTTAAACACAAGTATTTAACTGCCAGGCTAGACAAAACAAGCTACATTTCAGAAGCTGTAAAGAAAATAAAAGAAAGCACACAGCTCAAATAAATTACTTGTCTAATTAAATCCCATTCATGTAGCTTCAATTTCATGCAGTGTTTAAAAATAATATATAGTAATTGAAAATAATAGACTTCTGCTTACATACTTAACAAGTTTAAGTCCGAGTTTCCTAACCCAGCTCATTTACCCAGCCTGATTTTGTGGTAATCATCACTAATGTCATGTATCTGAGGTCTTATTATGGAGCCACAGGGTCTATATCTAAGTCTCATCTCATTTCTTTCTATCTTGCTCTTTTAATAAAATCATAATCACATTAACTGTCATCAATAGCGTGTGAAGCCAAAAAGACTGCTGGGTTATGCCATCACTTACTGACACAGGTAGGAAGGGTGGAATGAATTATTAAGTAATGTGAAGTCCTGTTAAACCACATTAAATGGGAAAGAAATGTAAATGAAAATATACAGGCATTTAACAGGAACTTAATTCATGTAAGAGCAGAAAGGATCCCATAATCAGGATCAGGTAAGCATTTCGTGTATGTGGTTGGGGGGGGACCACAATACCTAATTAATCTCCAGTGCTTTCAGGGTATATTTTATCCCCCTATGCATAGAGCACCAAAATTATTTGGAGTTTTAAGTATTAATTGCTTCAGATAAGCATCTTGGGAAAAATTCTTTACAAGGCCTTTATTAATAATCACCTTACTTGTGGCTCTGTTCTCATTCATTTAGAACTTGTGTTCATTACATTTAATGTTAATGAGATAAGATTCAAGTGGAATAGCCTTCCCCTTGCTATCCGCAGGACCTGAACAGTATTTTGGCCTATAACTGTGTATAATTTGACCGTGAACACAGAAGCTGCCCTGAATTACTCAGGTTTTGATTCTCAGTCTGCTTTCCCCACACCTGCTTTTTCAAACCTGTTCCATCAGTGAGAGATGCTCCTTGCATTTTTGCACGCTTTGATATCTACTTGAAGCTTGTATCAAACTTGTGTTAGACTTGTTTGTATACAAAGAAGCAATGGTGATGTACAGATAAAACATTTACATTTTCTTTGAACTACAGATGTTTAGTTTTTACAGTCAAAGGGAACAGAATCTCACACATAAGAACAAAGAGAGTTCTAAGGCAGTATCACAGGACAGTATATATGCAGAACTAGTATCTGCAAATCAGGACAGCAGTTCATGAGCAACTGCAGATGAGGTACTGTTAAAGAAACACTTGCAGCATCCAAAGAAGCAGTCTCTGCACTGCAATTCTAGAGGAGCAATCGTAGCAAAAGAGACACCAATATATTTGTGGGAGTTTTCACACAATTAGTTGTTTCCCTCTTTCTGTAATGTTCTACTGCAAAGTAAATTGTTTTCTGCTTAGAAAAAAAAAAATCCTTTTCTGTATTTCAGGGTGGGTTATTACTTTGGTTATAAATGAACTTCTACTTTTATCACGTTACTCTAGATTGTTTTGCATACCTTGAAGAATAAATACAGGTTCTAAATGCTATAGAAGCCATTTGACTTCAAAAATGGTGTATTTCATTCATCTGAAGGATCTATTTTCATCAAGCAGAAAAGAGAAAAACGTGCACATACCATTACTATGCTATCACTTAAAATAAGATATAAAATGGCATTTAGTATCCATGAGGATATACCAGCCCCATCTGACATTACTAATTGCCCTCTTACTATGTTAAAAGTAATGAATGGGTCAATTTTCTCTATGTCTTTACTGTAGTAATACATGAAAGGCTTGTTGCCCTAAAGCTAAGATCAGTGAAAGCATGAATAGCTTTTTATGAAACTAAAGTCTCTGCTTTTAGGGGTTCACTGTTACTGTTCTGCTACCACGGGTTTAAGACTTCCTGTCCTCTTGCCCCAAGTAATGCTGGTATCCAAAAGGGTGCACTGAGATGATAATTTATGTTTGAGGATAAGTTCAGTGGAAAAAAAACCCAATCATGTTTACAGTACCTGAATCCTTGGAAGGAAACAGCAATGCTAAACCAGACACGCTGGGATGGTTCTGCCCTCCCCAAAACATGCAATAAGTTCTGCATGGAAAGCCTTCCCTTGTCCGGGTCTGGTTACTGGGCTGCAGCTGCACAAGGCTGTGATCTTAGACGTGAGGTTTCTACTGCTTCCCTTTGCGTGCTACTAACGTTGAAAGCTAACACAGAGAACAGAAAGTATGTGAGAGCAGCAACAAAAGAGAAATGCTTATTTTAAAGGAAACGACTGGATCACCAAGTATTCTATGATCTTACTATAATGGGAGCAGTTACACTGCACTCCTTTAGGGATAGCTTCTCAAACATAGCTTGGTTTTTCCTTAGCAGTTTACTACAGAGAAAAGCTCTGGCTTCGAGACAAGGAAATCTCACTTATATAAGAATTGTATTTACAGCTAGATCTGCAATATCTCACATTTTTTCAGCCAAAAGACCCCCAAACAAACAGTGACTGATAGTGCAGTGATCCTTACAAACTAAATAAATGTGCAGGGCTCTTTCCAGTCCAAAATATTCTGTGCATTGACCACGAGGCATGCTCATTTGAGTCCCCTGATACTCATGTCAAGTTTCACAGGGTTTGATTCATAAGTGTATTTAGTGCCTTGATTACACTGATTTCACTCACTGCTGAGTGCCACAGCATATTCCTGGGTCTGGGCGACAGTTACATGAGGAGTTCTAAAGACATTGTTACATTATCACTGCAAAACTATGATGTAGGGTGACGTTCAGTGCCTACTGTAAGCTACCCACCTGATCTTGTAATATTATCGGATTATCCTCTTACTTTTTAAGCGTAAAGAGCAACCCTATTCCACAGGTTTCACTACTTCATCATTCTTACTGGCAACACAGGTCTTTGATACTACTATTGCTATGCAAAAGTGCACTCTAAGTCATTTGAGAGGCAAGAATGCAATGAACATTCCTTTGGTACACAACACAGATCTGTAGTCAGGATGTTCTTCTTCCATAATCTTACTGCTCAACCACATGGACCAAAATAGCCCAAGTCTGAAAGCTTTCTGACATACTGAAAGTCCTTCTTGAGACAGGTAGTTTAGCATGAGGGAATGGGGCTGACAGGTATTTTGATGACATGAACCATGTCTTGCACTGTCACTTTCCCAACTGGCAGTTCCCATGCAAGAAACAGTGAGTTTTGTTTAACATGCTATCAGTGCTACTTTTAACTGCTGTAAATCACCAAAGGAGGTGCAGATGAGTTCTGTGTCACTGACACATTCTACCTTGAGTGTGTATTTTCTTTTGCAATTATAAAAAGCTGAAGAAAACTGAACTGTAGCAGAGAAGTGCAACATGCACATTTTTATTCAACACACTAGGTTATTTTGAGAACTTTGTTTTCATCCTGCTTAATAATTGAGTACTGTCTACTGTGTAAAGACAAAGACTCACAGACCCTCAGGAGAATGCCTATGCATAAATGGACGCTACAAATTAATCAGAACAAAGAGTGACTAACTGAAAATTAAGGATCAGATAAGTAGTTACTAACAAAGAAACAACCACAAAGCTCAAAAAATACTCACTGAATACTAATGCTGTTTTAAACTCTACTATATGTGATGAAATGCAATCTTACCAGACAATCAGCTTTTAACTACAGAACAGTATTTTAAGCATGCACCATCTACAAATTATCTTGTCTTTTAAACACTTGCACACAAATAGCTGCAAAATAGCAAGACATCTCGATAGCAGCTAATGTATTGCATGACTTCACTCATCTCATCATAAACAACTCCCCAGTTAGACATCCAAAGTATCTATGGATTTTGTTACTGTCTCTCTTAGTTAAATCTTTCTCACATTAATATTGTAAAATGTCTCTAATGGCCTGCTTGAGAACAGACCTGACTCGACGAGGATTTATGGATGTAAGTTTGAGATAAAAATTACCAACAAGCCAAGTTCTCAAGCCAATACCAACAGATAACACAGCAATACAAATAGTTTTGCTCCAGAGCAGTAGTCAGTAGTCAAGATCCTGATCTCCCCTGGCTCAGCAGTAATCTTGAAGCACTGAAGAAAATGCAGTCACTTCTAAATTTCCCTCCAGAATAAATTCTGTCCCACTTTCTCTTCAGTCAATTGGTAAACACGTTTAAGCAGCCTGTACTGAAGAGGAAGGGCAATCTTCATCCTAAAACAAAGGCCAGTGAAACTAGGAGTTCTTCCAATGACTTCCATGGCCTTGGAATGAGGTCCAGAACACAGATAAATTAGGACACCAGAAGGGATTAGAATCAGAATCATCTTGCTGACACTCAGACAAATCTTCATTGTTCAACAGGAATAGTATCAAGCTAAGTCAGTCTACTAATTTCTGAGCCCTGCTATCTTGAATATTATTTGACAATCAACTAGACATCACTTCACATACACTACATGATAGGCAAATAGGAGTCTAGTAACCCTCTCTAAATCCTGTATTACTGCCACTTGAAACACTTTAAAATGCAAAAATCTCACTGCAATTACAATAGTCTATAATCAGGATATTCTTTTAAATTCAAACTGTGTGCTCCTGCAGAAAGTATTAAGATATAAATGCTCTTCAAGGAACCATACCAGGCTTTTAGAAAATGAAGTCTTTTTCACACAGTTCATAGAGATCTAATAAAACAGACTCAAAACCCTTCCTCCCCAAGCACTAGAACAAAAAGCCCCCAATTCTGGGACTATCATGGAAGAATGTGGTCTTGTAGCAATTAGCATGAGGCAGCAAAGGAGAACACCACCACAGATGCAGCTCATTGTCTTCCAGACTGCAAAGATGCTTTTCAGCCCTGATACACAGGTAGCTATTACAACTGGTACAGGAATGAAGAGATAAGTATTTCTACTGTTACACAGTTTTGGAAAATAACAGCTGTCTTCTGTGTTGGCTTTAGAGAATCTGCATTAATTTGTGAACTCCTATTTGCACAAAGAAGTGACACAGGAAGAGAAATGCAGATGCAGAGTGAATAAAGCAAGCTGAAGGGATATGCTGGGGGCATGCCTTTCTTACGTAGATCAAAACTTTTATGTATGTAATGATACCTTCAGGTATTTAACATCAAACATCTAGAAAGGTGGCTCACGTTTAAGGCTCCTGTAAGATCTTTCCTTAGAATACTTTAATTTTGAATGTCACCTACTGGGTTCCAGGTCATTTCCATGGCAAAATTACTAGTCAAAGGACAAATGGATTCTCCCATGAGCCTCTGGAGAGGGCGATGTTCTTCCATAGAAAACTACTCCATCATTCATTTCCAAATGCTGTACAGGCTGCCCATCTTTCTGCAACTCTCTAGTTAAACATATTTATTCTCAATGCTCTTATGGGTCAGAAAATTGCCACAGGAAACATCAAGAGTAAAAATTGGTCATATTGGTTTAGTCTCTAATAAAGACTACTGAGAATGGTTGAAAGGAAGTGGACATTAATTGAAAAACAGGCTTACTCAATAGAAAAATGAAAAGAAACCAAATGTCAGACTCTAAAGCTGGGAGATGTTAGAGCTATGGAGCTAAAAATAGAAACCTCCCAAAACAGAACAAAAATACATACCAACCTTTCTTCAGTCTGGTTCCATTTAGTCTTCAGCTACAACATGTTTTTCTGTGTATCGTATTAACTTGAGTCAGCCCTAAGTTATTTTTATACACACAAAAATACATCCCCAAAATACTAATGCCCTGAGTGAGTAGTATTTCAGTAATAGTTTGCAATTGATTAAGGACATTAAGGACACCTGTAGCACTGTTATATGCCTGAAGGTACTAGCCAGACATTTCCTTTATAAATTACCAGCTAGCTCATGGAAAGTGAGCAGGCATGATAAATGAGCTATAGTTTTCTAGACTGTGCTTTTTAACAGATGTATTTACACATTTCAAAACCTACCGGTAGGAATGGTGCATGTTACTGCCAAATGTTAGCTGAAATGTTACCAAACAGAAGTCTCCCAACAAATTCCCATCACATTGGCTATTAAGATCAGCCTGCCACATGTAATTTTTGTGTTATGTATGTCCTTGATCAAGATTTTAAGCTATTGATACTATTCTAATTAACCTTTTCTGACCAACACATGAAAAGTCCATATTTGCACGAACAAAGAAACTGCAGAATTTCTATCTAGAGACCTGTGCCACTTAAATTGTAGAAATACTTCATAAGCTTATTTAATAAGTAAAAAAACCCACCCCACATCAAAAGCCTAAATCTGATCCCATTTCTATATTACCCTGCCCTTCAAAGGACACTCCCCTGCAGAGGATTTTGCCTTGCCTGAGCCAGCTGCTCTTTATCACAGTATCTGATTTCCCTGGAGGAGTTCGATGGTGAGAATTAGCCACTCCCATGCCACGGGCTGCTAAAATTCAGAGGTGTTACCAACTTGCTACCAGTGAGGCCTCAGACAGACATTTCAGAGAAACAGGAAGAGATTCCTGGGGAAGTTATCATTCCTCTCTGTTTTGCTGGAGACAACTGGAGCTCACATCATGCTGGGCTGGTTTCATCTGCTGTACCACATAAAGCAGCATATTGGGCTACACTGGGGCAGATGTAGCAATAGCATGGACAGACATATAGCTCCCACATTAACACAACCTAAGGCAGCACACACCTTGTCATACAAGGAGGCTAGGGCATGTACAAGCCCCAGCAAACATGCAGTGCATCCTGCTCTAAGAGCTGCCACAGGCTGCAGAGTCCCACCATGCAGTTGGGATATCTCATTTGTGACCATGACACTGGTCATGCTGTAATGCCACCTGAATAATGAGCAACATGCTGGGCTCAAAACCCTGCCCAGAAGACAATCTTAATGCAATACAATATTCATAATGTTTTATGTCTGATTACTGTTTCCTCACAGATACATGGTAATACCATAATAATAATGTGTTCAGACTGACAGAATCTTGGCACAGCACCTTCTGAGTAGCAATTGTCACAAGGACACAGCCCCAATCCACATTCTGCAAAGCTCCTACAGGTTGTGCATCTGAGTGAAGTGTCAGGCTCAGTGCACTTCAAATACAGAAAACACAAACATTAATCTAGGGTTGCTGCTCTAATTATGCTGTTTCTTTATATGTTAAAGTCTGTACACACCTCCAAAAATACCTGGATTCATTTACCAGCATCTTAAGTATGAAAGTTGCAGCAACAGTGCTTTGGTAAAGGGGCTTACAGTTTCCCAAGCTATTATCAGATTAGTTTCTTTACACATCTTTAAGGAGAGATGAGCAGTTAGAAGGAAAAGAACCACCAAAAAACACCCACTCCACAAATGTTAACTTACATTAAAAGTGATTTCTGATTTGACTGCCTGCAACACATTTTCAAGTAACTTCCTGAAAACCTCCAGTTTTCCAAGGTTTGCTAGCACAAATATGATACTGAAACTAAAGCTTATTTATTAGGTCTTTTCCTCAGAATAGTTTTTGAGCTGTTGTCAATCATGAAGTCTGCATTTCATGCCACACTTGTTAGTCACATGATTCTTGTACTTAGGAAACAGAAAAAATTTTCTAATATTAAACAAAAACACAACTACTGTCAGTATTTTCAAGAACTTTGCACAGAGCATTTCAGACTCTGGAAATATTTATTAGAGAAATGTGTAGATAACTCTGGATGATGGAATTTCTGAACAGCAAGGGCTTTGGAGACAACTTGTGCACAAAGAGATAAGCACAATACATTAATAACTAAAAAACATATAGAAATAAAAGTAGATTTAAATAAGTGCGTATATTTCATTAATTTCAAAACAGAGACAGAAATTTACTCCTACCTCTTCCAAAGCCCACAATGAATCAACCACAGGCTTGATCTTCTTACTGTTATATAGATTTAGGAGTTTGTCCATCACGCTCTTGATCAGGGCACCTCGATTCTGTTTGAAAAGTAGATTCAACAGGGAAAATCCAGCAATGACTTTGTTCTCCTCGTACAGCTTGATAGGATTTACTTTCTCAACCTGCCACCACTGGAAAGCAATAAACAACAGCAGGGTTAGAAAAACGTTTTTCAAGAAATGTACAGAAGACTTCACAAGAAAACTGTCTGGGCAGATGTGATACACGACTCATCTGTCAGATCTGAAGCAATAGCCAAGAGAAGCAGCAAGGATTTTATTTAAGGAAGAGGCAAAAAGTACATGACTGACTGACACAGAAATAAAACAGACTTGGATTGCATGAGATTAGGGGCTTAGTGAACAGATCTGGCTTTAGGACATGGGTCTAGAAGTAAGGAATTTGGGCCTCCCTTCTTACTTCTCCTATCCTCCTCTGTTACCTCAAGAGAACCATGCAAGCTTCTCAAACACCTGCAAGCAATTCTTGATTCTTCTCTCTAAACCAAGGAAACGATGCACTGCTTATGAGCTTCTATTTCCTTTTCACCCATTATTATGTTTCTGATATTTGAACAAGCCTCGTAATATCTAATGAAATTATTTTATCTCATTTAGCTCAAGAACATCCTTGAGACTGAGACACCACTTCCTAGCAAGTTTTATTTGAATCGGTCAGTTTTTAATTAAAATTTTCATACAATTTTGATGAGTTAATTTTGCAGTATAATTACATAAAGAAATTAGTTATTCTTTCATACAAAAATTATATGCTGTTTTATTAATTTATTCATATTTATTGAGTCAATAAATACCAGTACTATCTGAAAAACACTTCAGTTGAAATTTGTTTTCATCGGGCCAACCTACCCTACAAATGACACAGCTATATTAACAAAAAGGCTGCATAGTAAAGATTATCTTGTTTCAGTTCACAAACACATGACAATGACGAAGATTGTGCCACTACAGCCATTAAGAAAATGTAGGAGGCAAAGAACAGCTTCTTGCTACAGTCTTTGATTTATCTTGTTTTCAACTACACAGAGACTTTTGAAGCTAATTTCTCCTGGGAAGGGGTTGTTGCTGGAAGCTCTAAATGAGCTCTTGGCAGAAAGATCATATGATAGATCTTCTCCCTCCGTTTTTCTTGTCTGAAGGAATCACTTTCACTCCTGGTTAACTTATTTCTTGCTAGCAGTTTATTTGATAAATTTGTTCTTTTTGTGATCTCTAGGATTTCTGAGCAGATTCTTGATGTAAGCTGAAGAAAAGGGTCTAACGTTTGAATTTTGGATGTGTTGACATCAATTAGGAAACAAATGCAATGTCATGTTCTCTGATGTCACTTGAAATTAACATGGAGGACTAAAAAATGCATTTCTGGTTGGAACTTCTGAAAAGCTGGAAATGACTGGACACAAGCCACATCTTAAGAGATATCTCCTTTCATCTCCTCTTTAATTCCCTGCACTGTTCTGACAGTGTTTTCACATACGAGGAACCTACAGGGTAGAGTTATCCATATCCATGGATAGGATATTCTGCCATAAGCAGATAAATACTGCAGTCTAACTTAAACTTAGCTGATAAGAGATACATCTGACAGCTAACAACGTAAATATGCATTGCACACAGATCCAATTCCTGTCCAGCTGTCCCACCAGAAGAAAACATGGCAGAGCACACTGCAGCCAGAAAAACGCTCTTCAGAAACATCGGCGGTAACAACTTGGGAGAGATAAACAACAATGATAAAGATGAAAATGCCACAGGAAAGACTGGTTAGGGGAAAGAGCAGAATCACAGCACTAGGACACTTACTGATTTTGCAAAACTGAAGAAGCTTTTTGTCTCCCCAGTAACCATGTTAGATGAACCTGTAAAAGACAAGTACATTCACATGCAACTTATTACATGCTGACAAGCAGGCCATTTATTATATGCAAAATTCTTTCCATAATTCATACTTAAGAAAAAAAAATTCCCCAGGTTTAAAAGGGATTAGTAGACATGCTTTGAGAAAAAATAACAATGAGCCCAAGCTGACTGAGCCCTACAAGGTTATAGGTATCCTGAGATGACAAAAACAATTTATCAAATCTTGCAAAAGCAGGACTGGGTCAGGTGCTACTAGGCATCTTGACACCAAAGAACTTCTACAACTCTCTCCTTCTCTGCAGTTGAAATGCCCCTTGTTTCTCACACTGTTATTTAGCAGCAATCACCACGCAGGTGTCCCTTCTCTGTACTCCAGCTACCTGTGTGAATATACACTACGACCTGTTTAGAGACGTAATGGCAAGTCACCACGTTGTGGTCTTGGGCCAGGTGAAAGCCCAGGAAGCAGGTATGCTTATCCATGGTGCCACTGCACCTTTCACTGCAATACAGATCTAGTCTTCATTTCAAAAATTTAGCAATCCCTTCAGCTGTCCTCCCACAGAAGCTTGGCCTGCTTCATTGACAGACAACATGGCAACTGGCAGAACTGCAGGAAAGACACACTCAGCTCAGTATGTGGAGCAGTCCACGCTCATCACTGGAAATCTGTGAGAAGAACGCTGGGCTTGAATTCCTCAAAGTCACGTCAGATAAAACTGATAGCATTCTTCCTGAAACTTTACCCCAACTTCCCTCTCACAAGAGCTATGTGACAGTTTCCTTGGCCACACTGATTCCTATGGTATGCAGAATGAGAGATCCAAGCTTTCTCTTACACTTCTCATGCACCACCCAACAATGTTTAACAATCTGAAGCATATTCAGCTTCACTTTTAGATTTTAAATTTTTTTTAAGAGTTTCTTTGTATTACTTTTCACTTTTAGATTTTAAATTTTTTTTTTTTTAAGAGTTTCTTTGTATTACCTATAGTCTCTCAATACTTTAGTCCATGGTCAGCTTCATAAGATCCTTGACTGGAAATGGTCAAATTGAGAAAGTATAACATGGTGGCCTCCAGTTCTGGGAGGAGTGGCATGGGTGATTTTAAGAGATTTTAAGCTTTGCAAAGCTTTAGTTTTTAAATATATACCTGTCTTTTTCCACTTACCATATAAAATGTAAGTCCCAAGTGGTTTGAGAAGACTGAGGCCTTTTCCAGTATTTTCTCCACAAAGACAGTCCAAAACAATATCTACTCCATCTGTCGAGATTCTAAAAAGCAAGAAAGAAATCTCACTTTGCAGTAAGCCCCACAGGACTGGTCAGCCAGCATGATACAGGCTGGTTGTTAACATAACTCTAACCTTTTCCAGGTACGTTAGAAAGGACTCTAAGGCTGAGGCTTTCACTACATGAAAACCTTCTCCTCGTCCAAAGACAATTCAGATCCATTTAGTGCTGGAATGCAACCCACAGCTTTCAGGCTTAAAAGAGTGGGAAATCAGCTTGTTCCCTTTGTTTGGAGGCCCTTCAGTAGAGTTATATTATCAAAAAACATGTGATAGATATAAAATTCTTTCTGAGTGAATTCAAATGTCAGAGAATGTCTTTTTTTTTGTCAATGAATGTTATATAGAAAAGGGACATTTTTGTTATTCACAGCATCTTATTCTTTTTCTGAATAAGGAAACAGATCTTCTTATTCTAGCTCTTCTCAAATAAAATGATGTCCTGATAAAAGTTATATAAAGAGTCTTCTGTTTCAGACTTTGTATCAACCAGGCATCAGCAAAGAGTTAAATCAAGCGTAAAGAGAAGCCATCAAAAACTAGAAATACAGCTCTAAGGACACAATCAGGCCATATTATAGAAAGCAGAAACTATTTATACTGTTTCAATCAATAGTCCACATGTGTATAATTTTCCAATAAATAGCTTTGTGAATAAAATGTCAATATGATGCTGAAGAAGGAAAAAAACCACCCTGGTTTAGCTCTTTTCTCTCTGGCAAGACACCAGCCTGCAAAATTCCATCACTAGTTTGATCTAAATCTAATATTCTATCTCCTAAGCAAGTAAACAGCCCAAGCAGTAGTAAAATCTTGATTAATACTTAACAATTATGCGAAAACCTGGTGCAGACACTACAAGAAAATTGCAGCCTGGAGACTGTCAAAGGTTAGAGGTGTTCCTGAAGGCCCCCTGAGTCCTAGTAACCCTCGTACTAAAAGGCCTGCTGAGACTTGGCATGGCACTCTGAGGAAGGTGTAAATCTGAAGCTGGTCACTGTACTACCTTGGGGTGTCCCTTTGAGACATGTCTTGGTTTAGGCCCAGCTACATGATCTAGTATTTTGACAGATACAAGATGAAGGGAAAGCATTATGAACTGTCTGACAATTAAAATCAAAAATACATTTTTTACTAAGATTCTCTTATCAATTCTAAAGTTTTGCCACCTGTATCAACATCAATATCTAAAAGTTAGACAAACTGGAAGATGAAGTATTTGAAAGCATGTAAATAGAAACACACGTGATGACTTCAAAAGGCAACAGGATGATCCTAATCTGAACACAAACAAACATCATCTAAGGATTTGAAATTAAAAGAGAATCATGTGCTCTGATATCAATCCCTGGCAGAGGATAAAAATCTCAGGCAGATAGAAACTCACTAGAGAACTCCAAAATTTGGGTGACGTACAGATCCACTGAAAATATTTTGCACAGTGCATTACAGTGAGCATGCAGATAATAGAAAAATACATCCTTCTGTTAAGACCTTTCTTCTTTTTCACTTAGTTTGGTTTGCTCACAACAGATGTCCAAGTATGAACATGGACTAACAAAGCTTATATTGCTTATAAAGAAATAGGGAGATGCTTGCTGTCTTGTCCCTTGTCATAGACAGATGGAGTATTTGGAATAAACTACAGTTCCAAATCTCACAAATGTAAGCTCTTGCCATAAACATGCTCAGCCTGGTGTCTCTCGTAGTATTTTGCCAGATACTACACAACCCTTATTCAGGAAAATAAAAGATTACCTTTTTACTTCTTGAACATAGTCTGCATTTCTGTCAAACAGATGAGTTACCGAGTCTTTGATTGCTTCGTGTTTGAAAGATGAAGCTGTTCCAAAAACAGTAACATTGGGAATAGTTGAACAGAGCTGAGCGACGGCTTGACCCTGCAAACACATTATTATGTTAGTTCACTGGCATGGAAATTCAGACTTTGCAACTGCCAATTCACTCATGACACAGCAAAATCCAAGACCAAACATGAGCAAGGACTTCACAAACTAACTTCTTAGTACAATGCAGTTCAGCCACAGGAAAAATAAATATAATAAAATCAAAAGGATAGTCTGAAGACAAAGCAACTGCAGGGAAAAAAAAAAAGTAATTTAATGTATCAAAAATTGTACTGGAAAAGAGTTCTTGCTCTTTTAACATAGGCAGTGGTATTTAAGGGAGACAGTATTCACTTAGAAGGACCACCAAAACCAATTACTCACATAGTGTGTTTTCTTATGGTTTCACTGGGAGTTAGCAAGTTGATGCAACAAATGCTGCACAGTAAAGCAAGCCTGGCTTACCTCTTATTAATAACAATTATTACCAGTTATTCAAAAGGCAGGAGTAGCCTTGAGTCACACTAACAGGTCTGCTTAGGCCAGTGCCCCAACCTCAAGAATGCTCAACAGCAAAAAGGATAAAATTTCCTAGAGCACATATCTCTTGGTATATCCCTGCTGCAGCTGGGCAGGAATCCAGTGGAGTCGATCAGATGCTGTGTTGGTGTTTAGGTAGAATTTTGAGCATTAGAGAATTTGTGCATTCAAATGTCTGTACTTCAACTTTCCAGCTTCAGGCTCCAGAAGACTTTAACTCTTCTAAGTTTTAAGCACCCCATAAATGCTGAGCCACCTAGACTTCAAAAAAGGATCCTAAAGAGCTCATCTTTTTACAGCCCTAGGTTTTCTTTTACTCTTAACACACTAACAAATGGAAGATAGACTTTTGCTAGTCACATCCTGCCTCGTGTTGTAACCACATTATTCCACTGGAGCTAGCAATGTTACACAGACCTGCCCAGAGGCAAGAAATGGCACTAACATTCTAAAATAATGTCTGATAAAATTCAGCAGTTTTTCACTTATGTTTTCAGCAAAAAAAAATATTGTCATTTCTAAACTCTATGCAGGATCAGTAAAATCACCCATGGATTAACACATTTCTGTTCATCCCAACCAGAAAACCCAATTGTTAGTGTGTAAATACCAGTAACAGTGCTTGGGTTTTATCTACAGTAGACTAATTAGAGAGGCCTATGTACCCTGGGGGTCTTGGCATCCTCACAATATAATGTTGAATGTAATTGCTAGTGACAATCCTCTGAGCTGAGCATAGCAACAGAGGACAATATTATTCTCTATATACTATGGCATCCAGGAGTTTCAGATCGGTTTCCCACTGGATTATCAGTAAACAGCTCTGCAGCAGGCACAGTCTATGGGATTCTTTGGATGGGTACCCACAGACATAGAGAAGAGAGCAGGTGAAGAGATGTAGTCTCATTCTTACTTTAAACATGAGAAATGGAGTAGCACAGCAAATTGAACTACCCGTCTAACAGCTCAGGGAAACTCAGAGCAGGACCCAGGTATGAATGCTGATTCATAGCACAGTAATCCAGGTTCAAACATGAGTGACCTTTTCTTTTTAAAAATCATTCACTGTTTTCCTGGGTGGGAATCCCTGATCTCTTCAAAATCATAGGAAAATCCACTCCCAAGGGGCCTCACCTCACCAGATGCAATGTCTTCAGGGAGTACGAAACATTTCACTCTTCTCATACCTAATTTCTCTGTTACCTACAGACTCATTCTGAAGCCCAGGTTTTAGCCTCCACAAATATCCCAACACAAAATTACAAGGAAAAAAATAATCTGGATTGGGTCTCTCTCCTCTTCTTAATCATGTTCACTAGTAATCTTCTCTTCTTGCTTCCTGTATCCCCCAGAAAATCATCACCTACAGCAATTTAGATAAGTCAGTATTTTATAATGTATGCTAGTTGAGTGAAACTCTGGCATTATTGATCTATTCTTTGCATTTTCAAACTTAGGAAGATGAGGGATAATAAGTATATCCTAAATCAAAACCTCTGAATGTTTAAAAGGTCAAATATTAGAGTAGGAAGCATGTTGATTTTTATCCTGTAGAAGATGATTAACATTTAACAAACTGACAGTCAGATGAATAGGAGAAATGCAGAAAAAACCCAGGAGGTGCAAAATCTATTTTCCTTCTGACTCAAACTTGTTAGACACCCCTCCCTCCCCCCATAGAGATAAGCTTATCTAAAATCCCAGATCAGAATACTTTCCAGCTTTCTGTAGGTATTTAAAGCCTAAAACTGACTCATGTGACCACTACTTTTGTAACTGGATGAACATCACTGAAGAACTTAGATGCAATTCCACAAAGCATTCTTCTCCTCTACAGCTTTCTGAAGATCTTAATTTGATGGTTACTCGCACTTATTTTGTACAAAGTATTCTTAGTATTTGCATCTCAGAAATCTAGGTTTAAAGGCTGATATTAGACTTCTCATTGTTTCCCCACCAAAACAGGAGAATTGAACTCAACCTATGAACTCAAATATTTCACTAATTCCTGTGGAATTTGATTAAGCTACATAACAGCACTGTGGCTACACAAGTCACTCTTAAATCTGTCTTCTAATCCCTCAAGTCGTCCAGCTACCTCTGGATTAGTAGCTCGTGTTTAGAGGGCTACACATTTTAATTGCAAGTGCGAGGCCCCAGTGTTCAGAAGGTCCACAGTTCACAAAGGAAGCATGCACAAAAGGTTTTGCAGCTGGAAGGAAGAACATCCTCTTCCCAGGGCTGTGGATGGCCAGGCAGGGTACCCGTGAGGGCTCCTATCCTCCTGCACTCTCACCAGGAAGCACCCTTTGATCACAGAGGCACAGGAGCCCTGTCCTCTTCTGCATTCCAGAGCCATTCCCCTCCTAAAACCTGCTTTGTGGCAGAGACAGGAGGGCTTTCTGTCTCCTCCCTGCCCAGACAAAACCACTTTGTCTCTGCCACCAGCTCTCATGGTGGAGACCCCACGGATAAGGAAGCAGACACCCTGATATCAGAGAGA
>NW_008611820.1:7410-17807 GCF_000691845.1 Merops nubicus | reverse complement strand
AGAGTGTTACGAGCTCTAAAAGCTTCCAAGAGGGTCTCTAATTACATAGGCATGATTTGAAAAGTGAAAATAAAACTCTTCACAAACCTAATTTTTCATATATGATGCAAACTTCTACATAAAAGTACTGACTAGACTCTTGCTTCCTGAACTTGGAAAAATTATTAAGTGGCAAAAAAAAACAAAAACAAAAACAAACCAACTCACTTGGACAATTAGTTTTACTTTTATCAGGATTTAGCAGCCTAAAAAAAAAAAGTTTAAAAATTATCGATTGCTTCACTGAAGGAATAGACATGGTTACAAAATATTCCCTCAAAACTGAATTAGTCTCCTTTAAAATATTTTATATATTACTTATCATGCAGGATGCCACACCGTGAGTCCTCAAAGAAATTAATAACTTGGATTAAAGCATTCTGTGGAAATGAAGCATGTCTCATAATATTGGATTTGGCATAGGAGTCCTGTGTCTCTAGCTTCAAAGTCTGTTTGATGGATTCCTTTTCAAGGCATCCTATCAATTTATAAAGCCAGTATGTTGAACCTAATCTACACATACAATTATTAGAGAATTTATTATAAATGGATATCCTTATAGTAGTTTTAGATCCAGTAAAAAGATTGAGCTTTCTTTACATTCCTTTGATTTAAAACCCAGCTTTAAATCCGCAGGATTGAAACTTCTCATACTGCGATAACCATATAAAAGAACAGAAAAGTAGATTTTTAAGAAATAGACTGTTCTGTGCATTTAAGCAATTTCAAAGGAAAAAAGTGCCAGACATTTAGAAGTCAATACAGAAGGCATGGATAGGAGAAAACTTACCCATCTAATTAGCATATTAATACTAACTTGACACTGGATGAAATATAATTAAGGTGTATAAGTTAGTGGATTTCCAAAAGGGTCTGACCTAATGGCACAGGCCAGACCCCAGACTGATGTGCAAGCTGTGCACTGAATTACAGCAGTTATAGAACAGTATACTTTCAAGAAAGCATCTCTTTAGCTATTATGTAAACAGAGGCCAGCTTTATAGCAGGAGAGAACAAACCATCTAAACGATACTGTCTTTGAAATCTACGTCTATTAGAGCTACTAGCGTCACTGAAATCGTCATTTCTCTGATACATTTCTGCAGCCCAAAGCTGCTACAGCTTTAAAAATAAAATCAAACCATCATTCAGGCTTAATCTCACACAAGAAACCTGTCTGGAACCAGATGTGAGGAGAATCCACATTTCCAAAATGCTTTGATGCCATATAACCATAAGGTGGTACCACCGAGAGGGTGGTACAAAGTACACATAGTGAGAAAACTGCAAGAGAAGACATCTACTATCCCCTGGCATCAAGCAAAACATTTCTTGGTGTTAGGAGAAGTCAGATACACAACACTCCATCTCTTGAGGGTGTCATTTTTCCAATTACAGCAGAGGAAATTGGGAGCCAAGCACTAAGGTGAACACTGCAGAGTGGACAAAAGGAAATGTGACTCTTGGACAAGCCTAAGTCAGCATCTGCTACACTCAGTGCACCACAAATAAGCTTTGGAGTTGAGGAAAGGAAAGAAACAGTCACCATGAAATCATGTTCTTTTTTACCCTCAGAATCTCTTCTTTTCTGCAACAGTTAGCTGTGTGTTTTTCCTACCCCCTTGCAAAATTGTGCAGCTCAGGTGCATCCAAAACTCAGAGCTGAATCTCTATCTGGTATAAATCCTTCAGTTTAATGGAGCTACAGCAACATACTCCAGCCAAGATCCTGGTGCCCTGGATCTAAGCTCTGTCTGAAAGGCAGAGCAGCCAAGGAAGGGTTAAGCACTGCCCGTCTGTGATGTGGCTCAGCAGGGGACTAAGGAAAGGAGGAGTGCACAGGGCTTCCAGAGGCAAGGAGAAAGGCCTCAGAGGCTGCAGCCTGCTTTGGGCAGGGGAGTCTCTGCGTTGGATGAAGGGATGGTGCTCTGGAAGGAGACTGAGGCAGGGCACGGGGACTCCCCTCAGCTGCTGGGGGAGCCCATCCACTGCTTTAGAGACATGCAGCAGCACAGGGCAGCTCGGCAGGACATACCCTGTCTGGCTCTAAGGGAGATAGCCTGGGTACTTAAAGCAGTCTAGACTTGGTTACACAGAGCTCTGTGTGAGCTGATTTATTCCCTCCCTTGGCTGCTGGAGATGAAGTAAGAGGAAAGCACTTCATCAAGCACAGAACAGCCATGAACTGCTAATAGGCAAATAGCAAATGCAGTCCTGGGAGGTACTGAGCAAAGATTTCAGCAAAGTGGGAAGTATTAATGCCACTGTACACTATGCTGGCCAGGACCTTCAGAAGAATGGAGTAAATTCTAATTATTCCCATTCAAGGATTGCCTCAAACACAAGAGTGCTATTTAATGTGTGCCTACCTGCTAGGTGCACACAGACCTAAATTCAGTCTACCCCTACAATGTTTAAAAGGATCAGGGATGCTGTGAGACCTTGTTTAAAAGGCTGTGGCTTTCATACCAGCTTGCTGCTGCTTTGCTGCCGACTAGAATCCAAGCAATGTCTATGTATCTGCCTGGGCCAGTGTCCGCAGGATGACCAAGGAAACAGACACTTGACCTTACAGGAAAGGGTATGAACAAAACAACTTGCTTTCAGCCTGAAAAACACAGGCTGAGGAGAGACACATATATATATATATTACAGAAAAAAATCTGAACAAGTACCCCAAGAGGAAAGAATAGCTAATTTTAATTAATGGACAACACCAGAAGATACATTAGCTGTCCATAACATATTCTGGAAGTTGAGAAAGATTTCTCACCATGAAAGACAGAGCAGAGAAAATTTGAAGGGATAAACACATAGGTACTTTTTTAAGAAGAAATTTGATAATTCTCTTGAAGAGATCCCTATATGCTGCCTGTGATAGTGGGTGACTAGATTTACTAAGGAGTGCCAGTTCTTTGTCAGATAAAATATCACCACTTCATAGATTCAGTTTGGAACACATCCTCAAATATTTGCAATTTATGCAGGGGAGACACAATAAAAAAAAATAGGGTTCCTGCCAAGCAGTAACCGATCCTGCCAGGATGACCTAAATCTGTTGCCAAGTCAGATTTACCCTTCAAATTCAAACAGGAGAGCTGCATGTGTAACTTACTCTGTTTGTGCTTCCTCTGCTGCTGAGCCTGAAAGGGAAGGTCAGATCCCAGCCTCAGGACAGCAATCGATGTTCCTGCCTGAGAGGCAGCTTAATTTTAGCATCTGTATGATCAAAATGCTACAGAGTTGGCTGGTAATTCTACCTTGCATCTGACAGGTTAGTGATGAAATTGAAGTGTTTACACAGTCTTGGTAAACAACCAAAGTTTTGGCTCTAAATATTCAGAATAAAAAGTATGTAAAGAGCAAAGAAATAAGCAAATGGGTGTAACAGCTGTCTCTTACAAACCTAACCCCCTGAAAAAGCTTGTTTTTCAGGTAGATATCACAGAGATAGAGACTGGATTTATTAAAGCTAGAAAAGAAGAGCATAAGTTTGTTTTGTTTTGGGTTTATGTTGTTGAGGTTTTTTTAATACAATAGTCCCGTATTTATACTAATTCAACTAATCCAGGATACAGTTTACAAGTTTAAATTAGTAATTTTAAGAGCAACTTTATAACTTCCTACAAGCCTGTGCTGTGACTTGCACTGAACACTGAGCCTTCATTTTAAAGGACTAATTGCTTCACAGAGCAGATCAGTCCCAGCCGAGTGCATGCTACTGCTCAAAGCAGCTTCTCAGAGTATTTTCTTCAGTCATCACTTTGCTTCACTTGAAAAAAGACGTGGGAGTGTATGTGTGAAGGGAGCTACTCTACCATTGCCTTACAGTCATTTCAAACATTAATTACAGCATTTTGCAGTTAAGATAGGACAATATATGTCCTACTGTAAGTCATATGTCCTTGCAAACTCCTATTTCTGAGCATTAATTTCTATGCATGGATAATAAGGTTTTGAAGTTCATCATTAGCTGACTTTCTCCTTATAACAGCAATCAGTTCAGAAAGACACTTGAACATTTCCATAGCTTTAAGCATTTAAACTCTGTTCGTATTACACACTTCTATCTTTCATTAATTATCAAACTGCCCTGCTACTCAATAAAACAGCTTAAGCTGAAGTGTTAAGCGTCCTGCCAAGCAGAGGCCTGAGAGAGAGCACATGACAACCATTGTCCTTGGTAGACCTTGGTCAGTAGCAGCTCATGCAGTAACAACAGAATGCTTTGCAAGGTATTAATTTCTCATCAAAGTCTGATGGAATCATACAATGCCACCGTGAGCCTGTACCATGCTTTCCTAGAAGGCCCCTAGCACTTCTCCAGCCTACCTCACTGTCCAGGTCGAGAGCTGAGTCAGTCTCTCTTAACTGCCCCCATCTCAGGAGGGAAAAAGAGACAGGAAAAACCAAACACACCCCCAAAAGCAACCCCCTTTCTAAACAATCCAAATCAACAAGCCAGACGCAGGAAACAAAAGCAATATCCCCTTGCAAGCCCCCTTTCTAAGCAGGTCCTCCTCTTCAGACAGGAGACTACACTTCTCCAGCCTACCTCACTGTCCAGGTCGAGAGCTGAGTCAGTCTCTCTTAACTGCCCCCATCTCAGGAGGGAAAAAGAGACAGGAAAAACCAAACGCACCCCCAAAAGCAACCCCCTTTCTAAACAATCCAAATCAACAAGCCAGACCTAGGAAACAAAAGCAAATACAATATCCCCTTGCAAGCCCTCTTTCTAAGCAGGTCCTCCCCTTCAGATAGGAGACTACAACATGCCAACAGTGTCAGAAGCAGAGGTTGTGAGTGTCCATCTCTCTCCTGGTTCAGAGAGACAAGGTGCTTCCCTACAACTAGACACATCTCCTACCATGACCAGGGAAGATCACACATTGCCCTGACCCTTCAGCTGAGTGGGTGGCAGGGAGGACACTCACTGGGTGTATGGAACAGGATTCAAGTCTCTGTAACAGAGAGACAGGTATGTGAGACTGTTTTCAAGATAAGTTATCTTGGTACTTTTCTTTTTTTCTCTATGTCATCTTCTGATGTCCCTTGGAACTTCTGGAAGTAAGCAAACTGACTGATGTCATGCATCCGGTCAGACATCAAAGGATGGTGTCACATACTAATCATACCAGATGGGAAGACAATTGCTATAGTTACCTCACTACCAAAAATATCTATAAACAAAAATAAGGCCACATAAATAAACTGAGGCAGTACCTAAGTAAAGTTCTTTGAGTCAGGGAAAATTCTATTTATTGAAAAAGCTGCAAGATGCTCCTGAAGGGGACGGGGAAGCCAGACAAAGAACCTCACAAACAGTTTTGAAGTAACAAGTTCTTTTTCATAAACTGCTTGAAGCAGCTAAAATAATGATCTTGCATAATGAGAAAGGAACAATTACAAACTTCTAGTCCCACAGTGAGCCTATTGTCTCATTAAAGTGTTCTGGAATTTCTTTGACATTTAGAAACAATGTTTGTTTGCTGGACACGTTTCCCACTTGCTGAAAGTGGGAATGGGCCTTCTATCTATCAAAGTAACAGCACAAAAAACACCTCTTCCCATAGCAATTTTAGTGCCATTTTTTCTGTTTATTAACTAAGAATTTTGTGGGAATGATTTGTTTGACTGAGGCTGTTACATTTTTCAGAGGATTAACAGATAGATTATTAGAGCAGTTTAAAGAGTAGCACAGATCCCTCTGAAATCTTTATGTTTAACTAGCAGAAAGGAAAAAACTCCACACGCCTACACAGTGATATTTTACCTGTAACACCTACCAAGCAATGGGAAAAGTCTTTCCCTTCCAATTCCAATGCACACTCTCACACGGAAGGACGAGCTGCAGGAGGCACAGGCTGCCCTGTGACACAGCCATCAGCACCCTGCCCTGTCCTCCTCTTGTGTACAGCCCCCCAGACCATACACGGACCTTTAGCAGTTACTGGCCAGCTTGGCTCTTCTTCCTGCATCTCTGGTCTTTCCCTTGGAAACTATTTTACTTTCTTACTTAGCAGATGATTGATCTGATGGCCCTTGTTCTCCTGGCAGCCAACCAGGACACGTCCTTCCTTTAGCTTCTCTCAGAGAAGGTCCACAAGCAGACACAGTAGAGGAGCAGTCAAAAGCTGCTCACTGAGCACCTTTTTGCTCAATGAGCAAAAATGAGTGGTAGGAGAGAGGCAGCCAGCAGCGCCTTATAGGACAGCCCAGCACAGGGGTTGGGCACTAGTGAGGATGACTGCATGAGAGTTGCTAGAAGACTAACAGTGCTTCGGGAAGAGAAGGAAGAAATAACAGAGGACAACGAGGTTAGAAAGAGGAAGAGAGAAAGGAACAAGCAAATATAGCAAGGTCACTTTATCTTGATAAAGTTTGATAGAGTTTGTTTTCTCCAGATGCATGGCATATGCCCAGGGATTATGTTTGGGGGTCCTGCTAATTCTGTATGCTCAGCCTGGGTCTGTACAGTTTCAGCTGGGCAAAGGGCCTCACAGCTAACGCTGAGCTTTCGATTCCTGTGGAATACACAGTCCTGAATGTGTGGCCTCATGTTGCTTTAACAGTCCTAAATTCCACGTGAAAATATTTAATATTAAAGAACAATGAAGTCAGCCATAATGCTCTAGGTTGTACTGTGCCAAAGCATAATACGATTATAAATTCCTCTCATTTACAGAAGTATTCCAAGCAGACCATTTACTGCAAGTAGGATTATCGTTAGCTAAAAATATTTTGTACAGGAGACTCATGAATTTATTCCTTTGATTACAGCCTTCTTTCATATGAGAACCTGAAAGACGGTCTAAGGGCATGGAATTAGGGAGAAGGTGTTTGGGGCTGCTCACCAGACCTCAGCAGACAACAGAATATTAATTTAGCATAAATAAGGCATAACAGGAAAACAGAAGAGGCTCTCCAGTTTGAAAGGCAGAGATCTGCTGCTGTTCTCAGGTCGTAAAATCTGTCTTATGGAAAAGGACTGCATGATTTCAAATCTAAACCAACTCCCCTATCAGTATCTTAATATTTTGCACAAGCCTAAATATTTTCTCAAGGAACTAGTAATACAAAATGCTTTTTTATTTCATTGCATGGCATGTTATTCCACCAAATTCATCCTACTTTTGCTTTGTCCATGCAACACAATGCCTCCTTACTTATGATACAAACTATGACACGCAGCAGCCACCACTGACTCAAATTCAGCTTTTGTGGATTTTCCTCAGGGTTGGCATGATAACACTTTTCATTGCTTTCAATCCCTCTGCAACAAAGCTAACAACAAAAAAGCCATCTTTCACAGGGAAGAATCACACACGTTATTTGCAGTATTCCAAGAAGGCCATTTATTACAAGGAGGATTATGGTTACCTACAAATACCTTGTGCAGGAAGTTGATTTATTTATTCCCTTCGTTACAGCCTTCTTTTATATAGAAGTACAAGGTGCATAAGTTCAGGAATACAACGTCTGGGACAACACTTGCTTCCAGATCTCAGACAACCAGTTCAGGGGGTTTGGAGTTTTATTTTTGGTAGAGAGTTTAGTGTCAGAATGTTTTTATTTCACCAAAAGCCCCCGCCAACCACTCACATCAGCAGTTTGATGAGAGAACAGATGCAGCTCCTCCCAGCGCAATCCCTCACAGAGGAGTCTGATAAGGAATCCAGCTGCAGGGTCTGGCCCATTTCAGACACCCAGCTGCAGCAGAGTGCTTCAGTAACCTGGAGACAGGAAAGTAAGAGAAGTTCCGACTTACCACTCCCCCTCCTGCCGAGTGAACCAGCACAGACATGCCTTCTCTTAGGTTAGCGACTTCAAAGAGCATCATGTAGGCAGTTACAAAGTTCATGGGAAATGCAGCAGCTTCAGAAAAACTCATATCATCTGGGATCTTGTAGACAAATTCTACGGGGGTACAGACTACTTCAGCCCATGCACTGTAGTTTACAAAAGCCATGACTCTGTCTCCAATCTACAAAGAAGAAAACAACACTGAGGATAAGGCTGAAAATGAGAATGTAGAGAGCAAACTGTAAAACCTGCAACTCTCCTATTCAGGCTGTGGATAAGTGACTGACTATGAAGGCAATGTGCTCCACATCTTTGGCAAATCAGCAGTTAAGCTGCTCAGCTTAGGGATTTTATAAATTTTTAGTTGTATTTATTCTAAAAGTTGAATCTAACAAAAATATCCAAACAAAGCTAAGGTCACCTCTTCTTTTTTGCTACACTGCTTCTCTGATGGAGCAGTCTACCATCGTCACTAATACAGATCATCTTTTGCTAGCAGAGCTCCTAAATAGCAAATGGGGCTGTAAACAACAAAACCAGCATTCTTACTAATAGGAAACTCACTTGCAGAAGAAAGAAAAAAAAGTATTCTAGTGATGAGATGCATGGAAAAAAACAAAATTACACCTAAGATAATTTTCAATTTGCTTTCTCACTCTTCACACTAATTTAGAGCTATTTTTCCCCCACTGTGGACTGAGAAGGGGACACCTTGTACTCTGCTAGGTAGAGCACATGAGAGGGCTCAGGAACCACTCATTTGGAAGATAACACCATCTGTATCCACTCTCTATTTTTATTAACTTAATAACTGATTCTACCAATACATTTCCACGATTGTCATTTCTACAGTCACATGTCAAAGCAGAATTTGATCCTGCAAATTCACATAAGCCACCTTAAACATCAAAAATATGCCTCCAGATTCTGAGGCACTATGAAGAGTACAAAGTGAATTTTACAGGACTTAAAGGACTAATGAAATCTTCTTTTTGAAGGCAACATTTCTCTACTCAATGTATTTGGAAAATATATAGTAATGAAAGGATATTTCATATGTAGAAATTAAGATTATGTTATAACAGAGACAGTCAGTTGCTCCCAGGAACCTTTCAAAGGCACATCAAATTCATACATTTGTATAGTGGCCTTCATTGTAGCTTCTGGTTTTTAAAACGGCGATAGTGACTCCCCCCAGATGGGCAAGAACAACAGCAAAGCAACTCGAGCTCAGAGGCTCCTGCAGGGGTACAACCACACTTGGGAAGCAGCATTTGCATGGAAGTAGAAATTGGTCTGCTGGGACTATTAGGGTGAGTAGTGAGCAAATGTCTGGCCAGTGTATATCAAACCCTTCACAGGCGCTCTGTTACAAACTCTCTGTAATGGCTTGTCACCAGCAGCCCCTACACATCTTTTAGCTTGTCTTAGTCCTCTTTGCCTCTCCATAATACACCGACAGAAACAGCAGCTTTAACCATGGAAGGAGCTCTTTAATAGAATGACAGTATAAGTAATAAGGCAGGAACACCATCAAACTTCAGGACTTTGTGTTTTAACTAAAACTAACAGTAGCCATGCCCCTAAAATACCTTTGATTACCTGCCTGATATTTTCTCTTACCTTCTACTAATACCCATTAGTGCTTTAAAAATACTACAGGTTGTTCTTGGACTACTTCAGCTATATTCCATAGCAATGGTGTAAGGCACAACACTTTTACCTGCAGGCAAACGTTTACAGCACAAGCACATTCTGGCCTCCCAAGTACTTGTCATCACCCTGTCTTTGGGATATTGCAGGTTTGCTAAAAGCTAAAGTGCTGCTGACAGTTCTGAAGGATTTGGCTCTTCTACAATGAAGATGCTGAAACAGAACTGTCACCCCAATTTCACTGAAATGCCTCCTTCTTTTGAAAAACACTCATTCAAATTAACAATGCCTCACTGGTAACCACTCTGTGGTTCCCTTTTGCTGTTCGAAAGGCATCTAAACTCTGAAGTCTGCTAGGATTAATTAGTGAAGATGTTAAAATGTCTTAAATCCTTGCAAACAAACACAAATGATTACCAAAAAGAATGCGGAGCAGTCCATCTTTGTGATTCCCAAAGGATTTTTTTAGAAATAATAAATAACACTTTACCACAAATACTACATAGAGCCAAGTCATCATTTCAGATTAGGCCTCAGCTACAGAGAATCATCCACACAACTCGAGAGAGTTCAGGCCTGAGACATTTGAGCTCAGCAGACATCAGCTTTTTCTTTAAGAGGAGAAGGAATAGGCACTACACTATTATCCCATTTTAAAAAAAAAGGTTTTATTTCAATGTAAAATGTGTTCTCACACATTGCTGTCAAAATGGACTGCCATCCAGTGCTGTCATTCGTCACACAGCGAGCGAAGACAAACACCTGGCAACACCTCAGCTGTAGTAGCTTGGGTAGTGCAGACTAAGGGCCAGTAAGACATTTTTCTGGAGCATGAAACACCAACGACTCTAACGTGACTGGAATTGGAAGAGATTTACAAAGGGAAAGAAGGTCAGAAGATG